>NW_025765021.1:0-294172 GCF_003918875.1 Haliotis rubra | reverse complement strand
ACCCCACCCTCGCTTCCGTGGAAGAAATCGTTATGTTATAAGCTGTGTCATGCAAACCCTTTTTGGTTATGATTCCATCATTATTGTTTAATCCACGAGTAGAAAGTAGTTTTGATTTTTCTACCTTGATGAAAACAAACCATAATCTCATTAATTCTAACAGACTTTTAGCCCTGTCACTTCTTACGATTAAAATGGCGGCGCCTTGTCGCGAACATCCGCCAGTCTGAGGATAAATGCTATTTAAGTTTGTTTTCACTGAGTTAGAAAATCAAAACTATTTTCTACTGGTAGTAAAATATGTATTTTATTGACGCACAATAGATTTCAAAATGACACAGCTTATAACATAACAATTTCTCTCTCGTGGCAGCGAGGTGGGTGTCAATATAAATACTACTTGTACAATATTATTGTTACTTCACCACACAACCTCACATCCGAGGAAAAAACGTTATGTTACAAGTTGTGTCATGGAAAATCTTTTATGGTCATCAATCATATACAGTACATATTTTACTACAACTAGTAAGTAGTTTTGATTCTTTAACTTCCATCAAGCGATCTGAACACAAGCAAGATATCGTTTCAGGCTTCCACAACGCAACCCCTTCGCACTCACAAACATAACCCATTTAGCACGAACTGCGGGTCCTGTGGAAATCTGTGCATGGTGACACCATCGCCTCACCCTAGGAGCAATTGACGACAAAGCAACGATTCGGGTGGCATGTCGTCGTTGATGTCGAGAAATCATCAACATGATGAGCGTGCTACACACTTTCTATACAACTAACTGAAAATCGTTCCTCATCTGACGTCACTGCAGTGCTTTGGCGATAGAGTTACGTAACCTGTCTTGTGGTTTCGTTGGCGGGCGAGAGTTGAAGCAGGCGACTTTTGGCAACTTTTAATCGCTCGGTATTAATTAACCACAAGTTATTTAAGAATGAATTTGGTGTTCCGCATAAGTCTAACCACAAATCTTTCCATATGTAATAGTTAAAAGAGTAAAAACCAAAGGTTATTTGTTCTTTAAGCTTTGATACAGTTGAGACTGCACCTGTAGATAAGTTCAGTGGTGATAATGATAATGAAGGTTCAGCTCGATGTATGTGGAATGGACATAATGTACAAACCTTTTAGATTCATTGTGAACACCTACCGGTTCTTGATGATTTAGTAGATTTAGTTAATGTTGATGTCAACAAACCCCTTTGATATATTTGTCAAGCATATTTTGAAATCAGCAGATGTCTTTAAAACGATACCCTTATAAAGCAGCTAATCGTGGATTTTATACCTTCAGTAGATGTCGCCAGTATGCTAAGCGAGAGGCTAGAAGAGAATTGAGGCGTTACAGAATCACTAAATCAGCCGTCAGTAGACGCAGATATTGTGCCCTAAGGAATGAATACAAATATGAATGTAGAAATGCCAAGTTAACATTTCAGCAAAAAGAAAAGTTCTAAGTTAAAATCTTCTATCCATAACACTTCTGCTTTTGGAAAGAGTTGAGAAGTCTGAATAAATACAAAGAGCTCCTCGCTGTCCATTAGATAAATCTTTATTGCATAATCATTTTGAAAAGGTTGTTCACACCCCAAAATCAAGCTGATGATACCATTGAGAATGATTTTTTTCAGTCCTGATGTAACTATTCCTTTAAATGACATTGATCAGTTGTATTCTTGAACTCTGCTATCACTGATGAGGAAATAAGGTCATGTCTTTTTTCATCTGAAAATGGCAAGTCAGTTGGTAGAGATGGTGTAATTGTTGAACTGTTGAAATCATCTATACATATTATTATGCCTTTTAAAAGATATTGTTAAATAGTATTTCTAACACAGGTGTTTTTCCCATGGCATGGGCGAAAGCAATAGTTTTCCTTTACATAAAAAGTGGGTGATCGCAAAACCCAGATAATTACCATAGGATTTCTTTATTGTGTATATTAAGTAAATTATATACATCTATTTTAAATGTCCGTATCAATGAACTGGGCAAATATATGGAGTAAAAATCTCAAACACAAGCAGGTTTTAGACAAGGGTAATTTCTACGATTGATCATATTTTTTACTTTGCATGGTGTTATATAGAAAATGTCTAATTAAGAAAAGGAAAAAGTTATATGTTGCTTTTATTGATTTTAGAAAGCCTTTGATTTAATTGACCGTTCTAGTTATATAAGCGCTTAATCAAATCTGGTTAACATGGGAAAATGCTAACTGCTATAATGAGTATTTACAACTCGGTAACAGCTTGTGTTAGAAGTGATAACGGATATTATGAGTATTTTGACTGTCCAATTGGTTTAAAGCAAGGTTGTGTTCTTAGCCCTATATTGTTTTCCTTTTTCTTCATTAGTGAATTATCAGACATATCTAGATATGGTAAATATGGAGTGCAGTTATTTCCAGACTTATTAGAAATCATGTTTCTTATGTTTGCCGATGATGTTGTTCTTATATCTGACACAATTCCAGGCTTACAGAATCAACTAAATATTCTACATAATTACACTGAATATTCAGGTCTAAAAGTAAACTTAGACAAGACAAATATTGTTGTTTTAGAAGGAGGGCGCTTAGCAAGAAATGAAAAGCTGGTTTTTAAACGACCAACCAATAACAACAACATTAAATACTTATAAATATTTGGGAGTTATATTTTCATCAACATTTAAGATGAGAAATTGCATCAATGATTTAGCACTGAGGGGTAAGCGGGCTTTAATGGAAGTAATAAGTAATTTAAATGGAATTGGAATAGTAGAACCCAGTGTGTATTTTAAGATATTTGATGCGCAGATACAGCCGATATTACTGTATGGGCAGAAATCTGAGGAATACATAAATTTTATGAAATTGAAAAGGTTCATCTAACAGCTTGCAAACGTTTCTTGAATGTCAGCCCTCAAACACCTACTGCTATTGTATATGGCGAGTGTGGAAGATATCCTCTTTATAAAACGCATTGTGTAAAACTTTAAAATATTGGTTAAAGGTTATTCATATGCATCAAGATAGAACTCCCTTTGAAAGTGTACAAAAATGCAAATCGTATTACGATAACCGTGGATATAAAACATATGCTTCATATATTAGAGAAATACTTTTTCACATGGATTTGGTTACGTCTGGATGTCTCTGTGACAGTTGGTGATGCAGCTTCATTTGTAAATAGATTCAAGACTGTTGCAATCAATATGTTTTTCAATCATGGAATTGTACATTGAATAACAGTTCAAGATACCGTATTTACCGAGAGTTTAAAAAGCCTGTTAACTCCAGAAATATATTTATCATGTATCTTGGACAAAAGTTTCGAAATATTTTGATCAAATTTAGATGTGGGTTATAAAGGTTAAAGTATAATGAGGGAAGATGGTTAAATGTTGAGGTTGCAGAACGTAATTGTCCATTGTGTAAGCTGGGTGTGGAAGATGAGTATCATTTTATTTTTATATGTACTGAATATAACTCCCCTTAGATTAAAATAATACTTGCCATATGTATATCAGAAACAACCAAACTACCATAAAGTTAAGTCCCTGTTATCAACAAATAATGAAACACTTTTAAGAAATATATGTAACTATATCTTTCATGCTTATAAAATCAGAGCAATCAAACTCCAATAAATTTTCTTTAAACCACACATTTTTCCATTTTAAATTTTTATAAAGGTGTGTATATATGTTTAATAGGGGTTATTGACTTTTTCCTGCGAAATTGATTGATTCTGTTTTGATGACACTCTGTCATAACTATAAACATATAAAGAAGTATCATCAGCAATTATTTTGAGAATACATTGTATGTCCTCAACTATGTCATTAAGGAAAACGAAAATAAAAAGTGGCCCCAAACTGAACCTTTGGAGAACGCCTGCATGTACAGATTTAGTATTGGATATACAGCATATCGCCTTTTTGTAGATAAAGGTACCCTTCAAACCGACCTAAGAGTTGACCTTGTATTCTATTTTGTCGAGAACACAGTGACATTTTGATTTGGTTTGGCTGTATGTATGGGAAATGGGCAAGGGTAAGGCCTGACGAGTGTGGTGGAACTGTAAGTGGTTATGAGAGTAAAGTTGTGTAGGTTGAGTGGAGTGAGTGGATAGGTTACCATGCTTTGCTTGATATGTACATGCAACCATCAAGTAGACAGTCTTTTGAGGTGAGGTGAAATGGGGTTTAACGTCATCTCGGCACTTAAAGGTGGGTTGTCCGGTGAATACTCGGTGAAGGCTTTGGTGTGAGCTATTTTTCTAATGTTTTGGTTGATATTTCACAGGCGCGAGATTTTTATATGTTATGACAGTAGATTACCGATTTAACTGTTTAGATAATTTCATGTGTCTATTTCATCACACGTTCTTTTTACCGAGTCACTTTCTCAGTTCGATACTTTAAAGCAATGTCATTGTTTAGCCTTTGACAGAATTTCTAACTGTGATATAGATATGTCGTTGTCACAGACAAAAACTCAATGTCTGTTTTATTGACACCTATGTGTCTGCCTGCCTGTCTGCTAATGACAATATTCAATACACAATTTCGATCACTGACCACATGCAATTTGAACTTAACACCTATCAGGCTATACACCATAAACAAAACGCATTGATTTATGGCCCGAGTTCGGTCTTTGTCACATTATGTAATTACACAGACAGGCAGGTGTGATACTTGTACACATGATACGTTATGATGTATGTTGATTGCAAAATGTTATACACACAAAAAATAAGCATGTCTTTACAAAATCCAACATCTCTATATATACACACAATGAGCCGTGAGGGCATCTGCAAATGAACCAGCCGTTACACTTGAGTGCACACCCACCCTCTCTGACTGGGTTCGGTAATCCGGCTGCTTCGTTTCTTGGGAAGTAAACCCAAGTACAAAATATTGCATTTTTGATTTGCGATTGTACGCTTATAATTTTGTTTATATGTTTTTTCATAATCAGCAATGTATATTATATGCCATGAATAAGTGATAATTGTGTTTTAATTATGTAATTGTTTTGGTTGCATGTGACCTTTAAGAATATTTCTCTCATATGACGACGTCCATGCGTCTGTATGTGTGGCTGCTTGTACTAGCCCAGACTTATGATATGCCCCCAGCTTTAGTGCCGTGAGTGTTATACCTTTAATAGTGAGTGAGTGAGTGAGTTTAGTTTCACGCCGCATTCAGCAATATTCCAGCTATATGGCGGTGGTCTGTAAATAATCGAATCTGAACCAGAAAATCCAATGATCAACAGCATGAGCATCGATCTACGCAATTGGGATATGATGACATATGTCAGCCAAGTCAGCGAGCCTGACCACCCGATCCCGTTAGTAGCCTCTGTTGATCAATTCTAGCCCTGATCTTCACGGGTCTATATTCTTAATAGCTATATTGCTTGTGTGGATAGTGTAACATTGAATAGTTTTGTGAATATATGCAGTATTGCATTTGAGATTTGGAATTTGCATAATTGTGTGTACACATATTATGAATCTGTCTCATTCTTAATTTCTCAAACATGAGACTGTGTATGTCATGTCACGTGATATTTAAACATCACTTGTGCAAACAACGACCTGTATCGCCAAATGAGAAGGATGAATTGTAAAATAACTCAAAATCTGGATAATGTAAGTTTATTGATGTCAATACAGTACATAGAAATGAATACTCTGTACCCAACAATATCTGTTGTTTGTTATTTTGATAACCGTCACAGGAAAAGTAGTTTAATAAACTATAATGTTGTTGTGCGATCTTTAACGGAGGGGGGCCAACGGTAGGAGGAACAGGTCTGGATGTGAACTATGGTTCAAGATGGAAGTGAACCGGTGCAATATAGTGTAAATGTGAGACTGTCATTCGAGACTGGTGAACTGGTGTTTGAACAGAAGTGAACCTGTGTGTATATAGAGAGGGACTCTACGCGTGCGGCTTTCGCGACGAGGGTAATTTGTGTAATCCCTTTGTGAACTCATTTGGGGTGATGTGTTGTGTTGCCCGTAGCAATCAGTACTGATGATTGGTGCCACCGAGGTTACCCTGCTTTATTAGCTGGAATATAGCTTTCATTTCCAGACAGTTGAGGATTTATTCTGTCTTCAGTGGACCATTTCCCCTGTTCAGGGGCGTTGTCCGTGTGAGCACCTCATGCTTGTTTGATGCGTCCATATATTGGTGAGGTGGTTGGGATATGACAAGTGTGTCTGGCATGACGCTTTGGTATAGTCGACACCAATTTTGTTGAGGTTGATTAGCTCTGGTTAGTCCGAGACTATCCCTCTGGTAAAGAAAATAAATAACAATCTATTTGGATAGCTCTTATACAGACGTGTAAGATCACAGAGAAAAGAGATAGGTCTTTAGGTCTCGGCGGAATGTTTCAAGGCTAGGAGCAGATTTGATGTTGGGAGAATGTTCCAAAGAAAAGGTCAGCACACTGAAAGGAGAACCACCAAATTTGGTTCTAGTTGGATTCAGAGGAGTACATCTTTATCTTGCGATCTGATAGTTCTCAATAGTGCATTCTTATTCAAGAGAGATGAGAAATAGGATGGCGCTGTGCTGCTCCTCAGGCAGTTACATTAAGGTAGCGTTTATACTTTTTGGGTCTTAGATGTAATCCGTGTCATTATGTTAGAGCCGGGAGGGATGGGACTGTGCCTGACACGTCGAGACCTGACGGACTTGTCAAATGCACTGTGGTATATGTCTTTTCCTCTAGCGGCACTAGTACACCCTTGTAGAGATGAAACCTTATATATACAGTCGTGGGTGGGTTCTAACTCTTGTCGGATAACGCAAGTGTGTTAACAGTTGTGAGTGAGTGAGTGGGTTTAGTTTTAAGCCGCATTCAGCAACATTCCAGCTATATGGCGGCGGTCTGTAAGTAATCGAGTCTGGACCAGACAATCCAGTGATCAACAGCATGAGCATCGATTTGCGTAAATTGGGAACCGATGACATGTGTCAACCAAGCCAGCGAGCCTGGCCACCCGATCCCGTTAGTCGTCTCTGACAACAAGCATGGGTTACTGAAGGCCAATAGTCTAACCAGGACCTTCACGGGTCTGTATGAAGAAGATTGAATGTTATTACCCATACGGGCTAGGATACACAGGTGATTATTTTTGTGATAATTGCACATGTGCTTTTCAGTGATTCTCAACGTTGATTGGTCAGTTAAGCAGAGAAAAAATATGATTGGTTGACGGGACTACTTTTCATGATCTACGTTCATTGACAACTTTTACCGTTTCACGATAATTAAAACGTGCTGTAATCACACATTCCGAGATTTAAAAAGAAAACATAAAGGTTAAAGAATATGAATAATCTTTTTATTAGACGTTATTATTTTGCAATACAATTGCGTTATAAATAGCAGTCTTTTAAATTATATAATCTTAAAAAACCCACCAAAACAATCGTTTGCATTGTTTGTAAACAAACATGGCCGCCGTTAGGATAACCCCGATCAAGGTCACTTACCTAGTTAAAGTTAACGGTGACCAAATAGGAAGAGTGATAAGAATTTTACAGCCCTTGAATTCCCAAAACCTGTTTGTTGTTAAAACTGAATTCGGGGAAATAGAAACAGCAAGATACGCCTAAAAATGTTATCTGAAAGTGTAACAAGTGAGTCGGACAAGGCGTCCATGCCATCGAACCAGAAAACAGCTCCTTTCTTACCTGAATCAGTGCTAAATGTTCTTCAAGATGACTTTTTATATCCATGCATTCCTAATCAATCCGAGAGGTTGGTCCCAGTAGCCGATGCAGAGATTGACATATTTCATAGACTCGGATTCCGACTAGAGTTATCCTTTTGGAACTGTTGTACTCTAAGTATACTCACAGGAGGAAGTTTGTTCGACCATACAAGTCCGTCACTGGCAATCTCATGAAGAAGGCAAACACTGACATCTTGAGGAGCAACGCAGAGAAGCAAAAATCTAAACACTTCTCTTCATCTGCATGTAAAAAAGCGAAAGTTTTAGACAGTAATCACAATATGTCATCACGCAAGGGGGAAGTTGTGCGACCTTCTACATCAGGGTTGTGTGTCAACAATGGTGCCATCCCCGTATCTTCGCCGGAAATCAGTGACGACAGTGACGCGTCATCACTCGCAGAGGAAGACAAAATGCTGTGCGTGAAACAAGTTTCAACCTCAGGAACTTCGTAGATGTCCCCAAATTGTCTTTGTGAAGTGGGGAAAATGCGACTTTTGTCCCCATTGGACTCATCTAGTCTACTGCTCGGAAATTCGAGTCTTAAGACGTCACAGCATATTCCGATGCCCTCACTGTTTATGTGAAGAATGATTGACAAACTTGACTTTTCATGTAAATATTTTCACTTTGATGACTTCTTCTTTGGAATTTATCGTTTTCAAGTTATCTTGCCTTATAATACCGACTTGGACATATCAGATCTTTCACCCGTGCTTTCCGACAGGATTTCTCTTCCATACACTCCACAACGTGACTTCTTAGTTATACCGCGAGAATGGGAGAAGCCTCATTTTGTCAATGGCGGATGGCATTGTTTATCACCGGGCTCACGAGTGGTGATTTACCTGATGGATCTAGCATCTGATAGATGTAGATGTTAGAGGAGAAGGCCCATAATTTAAAAACAACGAGCATTCATACGGTAAGAATTGTTTGTGTTATTTTTTCAGCCGATATCCGTAAGTACCGCAAGAATAGGAAACGCCTTCCTACTGTGACGTGAGTGTAACAGGCCTTCCACAGAACAAAATGTTGTTTAATCTTCAAACTTGTTGAGTTTCTTGACAGAAAACTTTTTCTAGATGTATTCGTTCGATGATTGTCTTTTAGATTTCCCAACTTTTAACCGTTGACTTTCCCAAAAATGAACAGGTTTTTGCCAGAGTCTGTTTCAACACTACACCGTCACCCGTCACTAGAAAACACGTCAGTCGTGAATGAACGATGTTCAGTCGCACTGGCTTGATCGAATAAATGTTTAGCTGTTATTAAGTTCAGTGATATATTTAAAAGATCAGTTTCATCATATTAACAAATGTTAATTAATTATTCCAGACATAATAATTTTGTTGTATTTTACAGCGATTTTATGATGTACTATTTCCATAGCGTAGTAATGTTATTACCGCTGGAGAACTTAGGTTTAATACGCGCATGAATACGAATCAGCTGTTTGAGGTCACAAGTCCTGTCTCCGGGTTGTTTTTATTTCGTGGTTCTTCCTTTTAAATTACATTATGGGTATAAAATAGAATAATTGGTATTTTTGAGTGATTACGGGAAATGGCTCGCTAAAATAATGTGAACATTATTTCAACTCGGGCATATTTCCCGTAATCACTCGTACCGAGTTGGTTATTCTCTAAATATGTGACCTGTCCCGATCGGAGGGCCTGTATATGAGCGTGAAGTCTTACAGACCGCACATGCGCAAACCCGATGGCAGAAATGGTTATCCTGGGGAACGGCAATGGAGCACTCAGTATGTCAAACGGTAGAACTGTTATCTATGCCCATGAGCTGCAAGTCTGAGACGATGACGGTAAGTTGGATGAATAAGGACACGAATAAAGGCAGTCAGTCTCCTTTCTTGGCGTTGTAAATGTCTTGTTGATCTAAGCTTGACTGCCTTTTCTTATAAGATGAGGTTAGTAAAAACAGTATTTTCAGATTTGAACTATAATTTCTACATGTTAATTTCTACATGTTATCATGTGGACACAGTACACACGGGAAAGAAGTGATGGTTTCCTGCTTTGCGGATGTGCCGTTGCATTTCCTGCCCAGGATATGTTTTTCTCTATTAGTCTCTCTATTTTTTCTCTGTCGGTGATTGGTTGGTTGGCTTAACGCCACACTCAGCAATATTCAGGCGGTCTGTAGATAATCAAGTCTGGACCAGACAATCCAGTGATCAACAGCATGAGCATCGTTCTACACAACTGGGATACAATGACATGTGTCAAACAAGTCAGCGAGCCTGACCACCCGATCCCGTTAGTCGCCTCTCACAAGATTGGATTGCTGAAGACCGATTCCACCTCGGATCTTCACGGGTCTAGATTTGCGAAGGCACATAAGTTTTACAGAGTGATTCTCACCTTGTGGGATGTCCTACATTTCAGTTATTTCAGATGCAAGGCTCATTACAGCTGCTTTACATTTAACAGCTGTAAACTGCCTTTAAACATCAGGCATCCAATTGAGTCACAATATGTTTACATGAAAACTTAAACCGAACCTGTAACTTCGCATATCACGTTTTACTGTAACCCACTGTTTCAACTGAGCCACTTGGGCAGGTGATGAGAGAGTTTTCAGTCTTACATGTCATCACCTTAGTTCTCAGGATGCGCATGTCCAGCGTGACAACTAGCTTGTATCACTGTCTGGTTTCCACGGAAATGTGTGTAGACTGCTAGGTGTGAGAATGGGATAACCTGAGACTGCAGGAGCTGGGATAGGGATGTCTGGTTTCCACGGAAATGTGTGTAGACTGCTAGGTCTGAGATTGGGATGACTGTATACTGCTAGGTCTGAGATTGGGATGACTGTATACTGCTAGGTCTGAGATTGGGATGACTGTAAACTGCTAGGTCTGAGATTGGGATGACTGTAGACTGCTAGGTCTGAGATTGGGATGACTGTAAACTGTTAGGTCTGAAAATGGGATAACTGTAGACTGCTAGGTCTGAGATTGGGATGACTGTAAACTGCTAGGTCTGAGATTGGGATGACTGTAAACTGCTAGGTCTGAGAATGGGATGACTGTAGACTGCTAGGTCTGAGATTGGGATGACTGTAAACTGCTAGGTCTGAGATTGGGATGACTGTAAACTGCTAGGTCTGAGATTGGGATGGCTGTAAACTTCTAGGTCTGAGATTGGGATGACTGTAAACTGCTAGGTCTGAGATTGGGATGACTGTAGACTGCTAGGTCTGAGAATGGGATGACGGTAGACTGCCGGAGCTGAGAATGAGATGGCTGTAGGCTGCCGGAGCTGAGAATGAGATGGCTGTAGGCTGCTGGAGCTGAGAATGGGATGACTGTAGCTGCCGGAGCTGAGAATGGGATGACTGTAGGCTGCCGGAGCTGAGAATGAGATACTGGAGCGGAGAATATGGAACCGGAGAAAATGTAACGGAGATGATTGTATTGCCCGAGAGAAAGGAAATTCCCCAGATGTAGTGTTTCCGTATCGTATCTATCCCATTTTAGGAAAAACAAAATTATAGTACCAGTCAGTTGTTCTACATTATGTGGACACTCACGATATAGGTGAAATATTCCGATGTGACGTCAAATCATATTCCATACACTAATGATACAGAAACAAACACAATATTTAATCTCTTTATTACGAAAAAGCCATTTTAACAAATAAACGATTTGAAACCATATCGTTATTTCTAAAATATCTTTAGAAATCGTGTAGAAATACGACGCCTCACGGAAACACCTCTTTAATCAAACAGTGTTAATTAATCTTCAGCCATATTTGTTTACTTAGTACTCACACAACGGCTTAACCTATGGGACACCAGAAACGGGCTTCACACATTGTACTCATATATTGAACTTCGGGCTTCTTCGACGTGACGGGCAAATGCCTGACCATCTCTCGCACACACTCTCGCACGCACACAGGCACGCACGGAATACCAAGTCGGTACCAATTAACTACTTGCTTCCTTGTTATGTTTCCACCCAGTGTGCGAAATAGTTCCCAAATTCTGCTAGCTAGTCGGGCTAGCTTGCCTGAGAGTTACTAGTCCACAAAATAATCCACTAGTGCGAAATTTGAATGTTGGAACTAAGCAAAATATTACAAAAATAGCTGAGAATAAGACATTGTCGGCATGACACGGGTTTCGTCATTAAGCTGCTAATATGATGAACATTTGTACCAGGCCATACTCTTGGATGATTTAAAAGTGTATTAAAACTTAACAAGTCGTAGAGAGTGATATATTTACAAAATAACCCCATGAAAATTCATTATCCAGTCAGGCCAGTCACTGTGGAGATTGACTGGCCCGACTTGAGTTTTACTAGCCACGGGCTAGCGGGCCAGTGGCTATTTCGCACACTGTTTCCACCTTATCTTGTTACATTTGTTGTACACACATGCACATATACACGCTCTCTGCACCCTAGCTTAAGAACATACCCCGAAACGTTCTGTTCCTTTCTAACCGACTCCGTGGTGTAGTGGTTAGAGCGTCCGCCCGGAGAGCGGAAGGTCGCGGGTTCGATCCCCGACCGCATCATACCAAAAGACGTTGAAATATGGTACTTGTTGGTCCCTGCCTGGCGCTCGGCATTAATTGGTACAACAAGGACTGTTCGGCTCGGAGTCAGTATAATGTCTCTGAGAGGGGTATTCATGCTTCACTGCGGCATGGTATCTCAGTGGGCTAGCACTATAAAACCATCTTCAGTCTGGGCTAGTACAAGCAGCCGCACATACACATACATACGCATGCAAGTCGTCAAATGAGCGAAATATTCTCAAGTACGACGTTTAACTCAATTTCACCTCACCTCACTAAAGAATTTCTCATCCATAGATTTACCGTTGTGTGAATCACTTCTACATGCCATTCAAGGACCTATGGAACATATTCTAAGAAAACCGCAAGACACTTCTTTAACTACGTTGGTTATCATAAGATCAATGTTCGTATTTACACTTGAAATTGTCTCATTGAACTTAGATAAGCATTTATCTAGAAATACAAATATAATTCAGGTTTTTAATATTTAAAATACATGTGAACGAGTATGGCCAAAGAAAGATGGTCTAGAAAATACAAATATGCTCCAATAATATTGAACATGTCATTAAGCAATTCCATCTTCTGTATTCACTTTGATGCACTGGCTGACCTCCACCCACAGCCTGCCTTCATCGCCCCTGTATCTACCCACACTGAAGATGTGTCTCTCCTCCACGACGTTCAGTAAGGTGGGAGGGATGTCCCCTCGTCTCACGTCCCCAAACAACACCAGAACAATGCTCCCTGCGGGCATTCTAGAAGACGAATACACAACACGGTTGACAATGAAGCGGCACCACTGGTCCTCTACAAACGACTGAGTGATAATGAGGACCGTTTTCCAGCTGGAATCTATTCCGTTGATGATGTCGTCGGCTATTTGTCCTCCAGGGATGGTATCTCTGTCCTTCAGGAAGAGTTTGAATCCATGTCTATCTTCCAGGAGTTCTCTCACAGTGTGACAGACGTACTGGTAATCGACGTCGCTGTAGCCGATGTAGGCGTCGTTCGGGAAGTCAAACCGCCGTAAAGGACGGACTGTAGTTCTGTAGCCAAACAATCGCAGCACTATGTTTACAAGCAAGGTTTTTCTTACAACAACAATATACATTCCAGCCATAGTAAGAATGGTCATTGCAAACCCTGAAACAGTTCCCGCCAGCATCAATCTCCCGTAACACGTCCTCCAGACTTTCTCATAGTTCTCGGCATAGTGTGAGGTATTATCGATGGTGCCATCGTCCTGAAGACAATCATATGTGCGACTTGGGACGAGATTAACGTTGGTGTTGGACAACCAGAGAATGAAGTTCAGGTTGTGACATCCACAGGACAGAAGATTGCCACTCAGGATCAGGGTGAAGTTGTTGTTGGAGGCTAGGTCATCCAGGAGGGTCATTTCAATATTGGATAAATCTACCACTGAATTATAACTGAGGTCGAGATTACGAAGGTTGGGGGTACTTGTCAAATCAAAGGGTATGCTTCTAAAACGATTCCTTGAAAGATCAATTTTTTCAAGAGGTTTATCAGCAAACATGTGTTTATCGAAAGACATCAAATTATTGTTAGCTAAAACAATACTTCTTAATCGCCGTAATGGCCGGAGAAGTCGCTGCCCATTCTCCAGAAGGTAGTGTTCCGGGTTTCCAAGATCAGAATTGGTCATATCTAAATTTGTTAAGCCAGGTAGGTTGTCAAATGAATTTTCTAATATACCCCCTAGCGGATTTCCAGATATATCTAACTGTGGTAGATTTGTGAGACCAAATATATTTTGAAATTGATTAAAGCCATTGTATGCAAAATTGACATATTCCAAAGATGATGCATTCACAAACAGAACATTCAGCTGATGAAGTTGAACTGGAACCGACATTATAGCAGGAACATAAAGAAACGTAATGTCTTTGGTAAGTAAATATCAATATGAGGTCCTAGATTTTTGCACTTGACGATACAGTGTCTTTGTTAAGTTATCAATTCGAGGTTGTCCGAGATTTTGCCCTTGAACATCCAGTTCATCCCATGCAATTTTCGTTATCTTCAGAGTAATAATGTTTGGCGTCAGTGACAACATCAGGAACAATTTAGGACTTCCAAAGATGTAATTTTCTGATAAATCTAAGGACCGTATACACGCACAAAAATTCCAGACATACACAAGTTGTCAGCAATCCATATAATCCTATTTCTCTTCAGGGATAAAGAAGCAATACACACGTTATTTAGAATGTTCACTATCGAATCGGACAAGATCTGGTGTTCAATGGCAAGCCATGTCATACCAAACCCAGCAAATGCGGAATCCATTGTCACTGAGGACAAGTTCCTACCTTTAAGTCCATACATAGATTTTACTGCTGTAGTCGGAGGTAAAGTATCCTGCATACGACATATTAAGGAACCTTATAGACACAAAATACGAAAATGCATTGCTCTCAATGTCTACAAGTGGACAATGATCAAGATTTACAGTTGCAATGGGCGCTTTGGAAAAATGGACGAAAGTGTCATTTTTTAAGGACTTTAATTTACAACCCGGAAACCCAGCAACAGTGTCGTAAGATTAGTCATATTTGCAAAGAGTTTATCAAATGTAGTGACTTCAAATGTATCAAGACTTATTTCCTGGATAGACCTAAGTTTCCCAAAGGCCTTCGGGTAAGTGCCTTGCCTTTGGCCATCATTGTTGTGCAGGTGGATCTTCTGAAGCCTTTGTAGAGGAAGGAAGACTTCGTCTGGGTAGTCAGTATAGTTGAGCTTGTTTCCAACCATAAGCAGTACTCTCAAGCTGGTTGTCTCATGGAATGCATCCACACTAAGCTTTGAAATGTTACTGAATGAAGCATCAAGGTATCGCAGATGAGGCAGAAGCAGTGATGTCTTGTCTAAGATGGAGATATTGTTGTGACTTATATCCAGGATGGTTGTGTTTCCTGGCAAGTAATTAGGGACCTTTGTTAGATTGCAGTAGCTGCAGTTCACACGAGTTCCAGAGTGAAGATGATCAGGCGACTGACTACACCCACGAGCTGGGTAAATGCTTAAAAGTGCAAGACTGAGAACTCCCAACAGGACAATGGCCATTGCTCGTGTTGGTTGTCTGTAAAAGGAAAGAATAGTAAATTTACACTATCAGGTCTGAAAAAATGCTTGGGTAATGTTTAGAATCGTTAGCAGACAATTGCAGAAACTAATGGTTTGGTTTGTTTGTTGTTTAACGCTGCACTCAGCAATATTCCAGCTATATGGCGGCGGTCTGTAAATAATCGAGTCTGGACCAGACAATCTACACAATTTGGATACAATGTACGCAAGTGATATACTTGCTTGCTAGCGGTGTAAGCTAGTCGCTACACCTAAACGTCGCTTACATTAATAATAACGAGTTTATATCCACAAAACGTTCCTCTTTGTTCATCACACCAACTTCTACATGCCACTTAAAGAAGTTCCCCAAATCTAGCTCCTAGGGGTGTCTAATTGTTCTCAACAAGCTTGCTCAAACATTGTGACTAAAATAACGACAACTTGCACCCAAACCATCAAAATCGAAAGCATTTACACAAACTTGATAGGACTACCGTTATTTTGGCGTCCTTACTGGCCCGATTTGTGTCATCGATTTTCAAACTGCCTGAATCTTTTCGGACATGATCACGTCACTGTTCTTACAACTTCACTTCCACCATCGGTGACATTTGAGAGTAATTATTTGTTATAATGACTGTTCTGCATACATTTTGGAAGACAAATGCCCCAGTTGTTTTTACCAGATAAAGCCTGACATTGAAACATCCATTCGCCCCAGATTTGACATATTTGCTGGAGGTTTATAATTCGAGTAAATAATCACTTCATAACATCCTTATCAGACGCTTGTGATATGTTCTGTACACCGTCTGGGATTTCTTGGTACGTAATTGATACGCCTTGTCGAGAAAACTATCACTCTTACGACCAAGTGCATTGCATGTATAGACATAACATCGATGAATGGTCTTATATGACATCAGATTTGAAATAATGGTTCTCATAGGTAGGAACAGATGCACTGTAAAGAGAGTATTGTCATTCCATAGAAAGACATTATTCTGTGATTTGTTATGGTTGTAATTATATCTGATGATATGAAAGTGGGTGTTCTGGCAAAGGAGCCGAAGGAGCCGCCTATAAATAGAAATGACGTCACGCTAAAACTAGATATCAATAACATCTGATTGGTTTATGAGAATGACGTCACGTTTATCTAGGGTGCCGTGACCTTGACCCTTTACCTCGACCCTGTGTGACCTAGGTCCTTGACCTTAACCTTACATAATGAGCTTTGTGTTGATTGGTTAATGATAAATGTGTTTTCAAAAACCTGAATGGTGATTGGTTAATGAGTATTGGCGGTGAAGTGACTAAACACATTTGAATGTTCCCGCTATAACTGAACTTTCCTCCCATGTTTAAATTTTCCCGCCATATTTGAACCTCTTTGCTGGGGCGAAATAGAAATTAAACACACCCTGTGCTCTCTTTTTGAGGTTGGGTGTAGGTCAAGCAAGACATAACGGTAATTGATGTTATATATATCTAGCTCAGATGAGTGTCATAAACTAGTTTCTGACCGAATGTATAACAACATTATATTTTAATTTTTAGTTTCTATATAGCACATGGGCTAAAATGTCTCCACTATTTGTTAAGTGGTGCTATATAAGCCATATGCTATTGATCTATGTTCATCCCCTCAGAAGGATAGCTTTAATTTAATATTTGAATATGTTCCAAATGCATTGTAGTGAGTGAGTTAATATTTAACGTCACATCGGCAATAGTGCAGCCATATCGTGAGGAAAACATATTTAACATTGAAATGGAATATATGTATATTATAAAAACCTGTCGACGAAGGACAGTAAAACAACTAGAACATCACAATTAGAATTAAAACTAGTGCGGAAAGTTAAAACTAATAGCACTATTTGGACAATACAATATAAAAACAGGCTATAGATCGCCAACAACTGAAGGTAGAACACCATACTAGGAACCATGGGGACTTATCCAAATGCATTGTAATTGCAATTGAAATTGTATACAGTAATGTCTGATCATTTATTTGTTTCTGTAGAATGGAGAATACACGGGCAATGATGATGTGTGCAATACGTAAACCGCCCAAAAGAAAAATCTACCGAGATAGCAACACTCTGTCTGTTGGAATGAAAGAATCCCATGCGAACAGTGTGGACACACATTCTATCGAATGGATAATCATAAATCCCACAACTGTAAGCCAGAGCCCAAAGGCCGGTGAGACTGAAATAGATAAACGTCGGGTGAAACATTCCTTGTGTACACCCACTGAACACTGCATCAGCTGAGATTGAAAAGCCTAGTGTGTCTGCTGTGGCCACTTTCGCTGTTTACTCCCCAGTAAACGTTGTCTGTCATACAGACCCTGAAGCAAATATATCCAAGAAAGCCCACGCAAGTCTAGAAAATGTGAGAACTCTAGATTTCCCAAGTCTCAGGGCTCCTTTTCAAAATATTTTATTGTTTTGTTTTTTTCTGTAAAATAATGTTCATTTTAGAGACTAGTTGTTAGGCTACGGTAAACGAAATGGTGAGGGATGTTCATTCATTGGACCATGAAACCAAATTTGAACTAAGACACTTACTTACCTGTTCAATGTGAATTTTACAACAATCTGAATGACAAAGACATGTCAGATGCAGATTATAAACATGCTTCACAAGTTTGGCTTACATACAATGGGAGAGTATCATGATCAATACATGAAGACAGATGTTATGCTTTTGGCAGATGTATTTGAAAATTTCACGAATACTTAACTCTTATCAATGAGACCCGCTCATTATTACACTCAATAGGTGTGGGACGGGATTCGCTGCCCAAGATGGACAAAGGTTGAATTATAGCTACTGACAGATTTGGATATGTATCTCATGTTTGAGAGGAGGAATATCCATGATTTCAAAAGTATGTTAAAGCTAACAATCCGTATGTGCAGGATTTCAAACAAAATGACACATCTGTACATATCTCATGTACTACGATGCTGACAACCTGTACGGTCGGAGCATGTCCTAACCTCTCCCGGAAAGAGATTTTAAGTGAACCCTGAGGATCTAGAAAACCTTGACATTATGAGCATTCCAAAGGATTCAGAGGTAGGATATGTTTTGGAAGTCGACCTTGTATACCCTAAAATTTATATGATAATCACAGTGACTACCTCCCAGCCTCAGTCTCATTGGTCATCAATGACACCATGTTGTCAACTTACTCGAAAGATCTCAAAGAAAAGCTCTGTACCAAAGGGAAACTTGTGAAAAAGCTTGTTACAAATCTTTTCAGTAAAACAAAGTATGTGTTACATTACAGTAATCATCAGTTCTATTTCGATCAAGGTATGCAACTCAGTAAAAAATGTTTACTGAAGGATGAACTTGGCGGCTGTGTTATGGAAGAATTTGTTGGCCTCAGACCTAAAATGTATTCTGTTTTGTATGATGGTAAAGAGAAGAAAACAGCAGCTAAGCTGGTATCTAAAACTATCATCAAAAGCAGCTACGTCCTTGCCTATAGATGCAATGTTTATCTGAACATTTTCAACTGAGACATGACACGAAACAAACAGAAAGTTATGAACATCAGCTCTATACCATTAGCCACAGAAAAGTCCGGACAACTGAAGTCCGTTTGACAATAAGCTCTATTTACTAGAGGATGGTATTCAGACACTTGCATGGGTCACTTCCGTATTTTGAATCCCGATGTTACACCTGTATAGAAACTATTTCATACTGCTCCAGTGTGTACGTTATATTTACTGAGAATGAATAGAAATGATCACATTGTTTATACTATGTTTCAGTTACCCCTGTCTAAGGACATAGGGAAGAATGTAAATAAAGGTTCCGTTTTATTACAACTTGAGTATATGTCTGTACAGTATATGTTAATTGTGTTTGATATGTAAATAAACTGCAGTTTTCTACATAGATGAATATTTATAGTCACTCAGACTTTCAAGTATCACCTGATATTAAGAAGGCTCACTTCTGTTACAACTTGAAAAGACCGGGGATTTTGTTTGTATACTCTGTAACCCAGTTATATTCCACTTTGCTGAGTCACATTGTATTACCTAAACATGGTAATGACTGCATAAAGTATATTAAGCAGCAAAGAAACGTCAGTTTAGGAATTTTCCGTCGCATAAACGGATAACTGTAAACTCATTTAATGTTTTGATTGTATACTTTTACAACATCTCCAACTTTACCTGAGCAAAGACATTCCTTCCCAAACTCAGAATGGAACCCAGGAAATGGTCTCAAAAACGCAACCTGACCTCAGATATGGTACGGTGTTCTCCATGTATTTCATGCAAGTCATGCTGCACGTGCTGTTCACAAGGACCAGCCGTATAGAATGCACCCCAAACCTGGTTGAAACATTCACATTACAACGTCAGCAGGATGCCGCGGCTCACGACAGCTCAGAGGAACCAGGTGCTAGGAAGACTTGAAGCTGGCCACACTGCACAAGGCGTTGACTTGCCAATCACTTCGAATTCCAGGTCAACGTTCGGACCATCTACAGGCTGCAGCAACGTTTCCTGGCCACCAACACCACAAAGTCGCCTCCGTACTGGCAGACCAAGGGTGACGACAAGACCGCCATGTTGTGCGACAGCATGTGCAGAATCCTTCATGCAGGCATCCAAAACAGCACGCCAGACGGTGGGAACACACGGAAGACCAATCAGTACTGATACCGTACGCCGACGTCTTAACAGCGTGAACCTCCATTGCCGGAGACCTTACCATGGACCTATCCTCACCCTTCGTCATCGTCTACAGTTTGCCCTACAACACCAAAACTGGCGATACAGGCAATGGCGAACTGTTCTGTTCACAGATTAGAGTCGGTACTGCGTATCAACTGCAGATGGCAGAACAAGAATATGGCGACGACGTGGCCAGCGTTACTCAGACAAATGTGTTATGGAAAGAGACTCATGGGGAGGTGCAAGCATCATGGTATGGGGTGGAATAGGCTTGATCAGAGAGTGGGTCCTGTGGTGTTCCAGAACCTTGGTCTGGGTAGAGGAGGCGGCATCACAGCTGTGCGCTACATCGACCAAGCTCTGAGATCCCACGTCATACAACATTTCGCACGTCACCGGGACAACATTTTCTAGCAGGATAACGCCCGGGCCCATACTGCCAGAGCTACACGGGACTTCCTACAGCCAGCCGGTGTCAACATTATGCAGTGGCCAGCCCTTAGCCCTGATTTAAACCCAATTGAACATCTTTGGGATGAAATTCAGAGGAGACTGAATAATGCCATACTAAGGCCGAGCACAACCGATTTATTGCGCCAGGCTTTCTCAGAGTGTGGTTCAAGGTGCCAGTGGCCTTCATCAATCGATTGGTGCACTCCATGCATAGACGCTGTGCTGCAGTTATTGCTGCCCATGGTGGTCACACGAGATACTGAAGTCAAGAGTCTGAATGGACTGCAAACGTTCACGTAATGTCTTGAAATTGTTCTGAGATATTCATTGATGTGTCAAGACATTGTACACAAAAATGTTTTTGATCTGCTTATTATGTCCATTTCTGTAATGATTAGATTACAGTGCTTATGTAATTTTGAATTCGTACTGACGTCTTTTTTGCTGTTGAGTATATTAACTGGGACATTTGTGTTTGTTTTGACTTGGCTATGTAAAGAAGAACAGAACACATTGACACAATTCCATCATTTTATTTCCCTCAACCATATACATGATACAAGTCCAGGATTGAGGGATATCCTGACATTATCTGACACAAAGCATATTATGACATTATTCATTGTCTGTCTCTTGGTCACTTTGATTACTGGGTACGTAGTCTTCTGCTTCAGACACGTCTACATGGGATAGGATGTCTTTAACGATGGTTTCATCCACACTTTAATCTTTGTAGACAGGGACTCTTTGTTCTGGATTCAAAGGACGCATTTTATCAGAAAGGTTTGAACAAAGGTCCATAACCAAAGTAGCTTGCATAACGCATTGTTATAGCCAGTCGATCAGATGAGTTTCCTCCTACTATTTCTTCAGTTTTCGTTCAATCCATCTTTCACTTCGACCTTGATCTTCATACTCTTCTTTCTTCCTCAATATATCTTTATTGCAGTCCTTCAATGTACTCTCTCACATCATTCCAACCCTTCGTTCTTTATCGCTATTACTAACAGGTGTAGGAAATGCATCAGCAGTTTTAGATTCTGACAGTTTTAGATTTTCGTGGGTGGTGTTGGTTTCTTGTGTGTCAGGTTTGGCTCATTTCCTCAAAGCGTCACCTCCATTGTCAGGACACCATGTTATCACATGACGCTGAAGATCATAATTATTTTCAAACATGACACCACACTCGTCACAAGAAGGCATGATCAAATCTTGATCAGATAACTATCCAACTGATAAGTGTATTAAACTACCAGATCTTCTTGGTCATCTGCATGAACTGTCTGGAGGACTGTCAGATGCAGATTGTTGAACTTCTTGATCATGAGTCCCTTTTACAGCTCCAACCTCTGGTTTGTGTGTATCATTAAGTATATTAGGTTGTAGTCTTTCACTTTCTGGAGTACTCGGTCTCAAATCGATAGTAAGGCTATCATAAGGCTGTTGCATTGCTCCAGTATACACTGAAATAAACCTATCCACAGTGTTGGGGTATATACTTCTCGCAAACAATTGGACTTGTACTCTGTCCACAGCAGATTTGTCTCCTCAGGACTCAAGAGCTATTGGGGGATCTTCAATATTGATACACAGCTCTGTTCCCTAAATACAACACTTTAGGCTGTTGCTGTCAGACAGACTTTAAACACTGTTTTTACATTTTGCTCACTTTATTTGCCACCATCTTCCACTCTTCACCAAACTGATCTTCAGGCTCTTTATGACCAGCTCGAAGCAATACATCATTATGGGTGACTCGAACGGTTATAATCCACTTTGGGGTAGTTCTGATACGAACAGAAATGGGAAGATACGAGAAGATTCTATAACCGTTGTGTCCCCTTTGCATCCCGAGGGCTGTTTTATATTTGCTGGTAAGGTTGGGTATGGTATTTTTGACAAAGTCTTAAAATCTATGTTAAGTGTTTTCAAATATGGCTTTACTGATCTAATGAGGCCAGTAAATGTTAGAAAATCAGTTTTTTTATTATAATGTTTTACAAAGCTTTCAAAGCAGTATATGTTATCATTTAAGTCAAGTAAATCGTTAATACAACGAACTCCTTTATCATACCAGTGTTTGTAAAAAACTGGTTTACATCCTACACATATATGTTTGTTGTACCAGAAATTTTCGGCAAGTATATCATTTACGTCATAGTCAGTTTCATTCCGAGATAAAATTGCCACCAGGCACATACAGCATCCCTATAATATTTATTGTGGATCATTGGGAGACTTTCTTCTGCCAGATACTGGCAGTTATAATCGAATACATAACCAGCGCCAAACTTTGGGAAATTAGAAATAAATAGATAGTACCAACTGCACTTGCGTCTGAAAAACCTTCTGACCATTGATAGTTTCTGAGCATGCATTAATGTCTTTCTATTTGGCATGTTAAAGCCCCCATCTTGTTTGTCTTAGATAATTTGGCTTCTCATAATTTTATCAGGTTTATTGTTCCAGATAAACTTAAAACATTTCTGTTGAAATTTATTTGTAGTGTCATTATCTGGGTCAGGAAGCACACTAAATCAATGATTTAACTTTGAGATGATAAACGATTTTAAAACAATATTTCTTCCAAAGGGAGCGAGATTACGTGCGGACCATATGGACATTAACGTTTCACAACTTCTTATTTTTCTTTGTAATTTATCTCTACCATATCATCCAAGTCTTGAGTAAAAGTGATTCAAAGAAGACTAAAGTCACCCTGGTCCCAATTAAGATTTAGCTCGAACATAGTTTCATTTTCGATCTTTTCTTTGATCCTATCAAATGAGACCCATCCAGGGTACATGTTGTGTCGTCAGCGAATTGCTTCAGTAAATATTCAATGCTTCCAATTGAAATACCCTTGATATTTTTATTGTTTCGTATCATTATTTCTAATATTTCCGCACATAAGATAAAGATATAGGGGGAGAGTGGATACCCTTGGCGACAACCTCTCCGTTCCATAACCATTAACACGAACATTCGATTCAATACCTTGATATAGAATTCTGAACCATCTTCGAACTGATTCACCAAAGTTGAAATAGGATAATGTTTTGTCAATAAATGACCAGTCTACCGTATCGAAGACAATAACTAAATTCAGTTCAATTATTCTTTGATGAACAAAACAGAATAGCCGATGAGTGTATTCCTATGTCCTCTACAAATCCACATATACGTAAACCATGGTTTAATAATGACTGCAAACAGGCTAGGAAAGCACGGGAAAACTCTGAACACTAATTTAATAAATATAAAATTTTAAAGGCTAAAGCACGGCGTACATTTAAGCAAAATAAGCGCCAGTTTGGCAAAATTACGCTTTGAAAATATATTCACGGACGCTGATATCAAGGTATGGAACATGATCCACAGAATTAAAGGTAAGGGTACCAAGCATACATCATCTCAAAACAGGGGATCAATTGTTAACAGATAAATATCATATCGCAAATATTCCGGGTGAAACACTTTCAAAACATTCTTCCTCGTCAAACTATGTTCCTAAATTTAACAAAATACCAAAAATTGCAGGAAAAGAAACAAAGCAATTTTCATTCAGATAATGAGGAAGACTATAACGAAATCTATTCTATCCATGAGCTTCATGCTGTTGAACAAGCTCACAATACTGCTACAGGAGCTGATAACATACATTATCAACTCCTGAAACACTTACATGAATCCTGTTTAGAGACACTATTGAATATTTTTGATGACATTGGGACATCTCGTAAATTTCCTTCTTCCTGGCGTGATGCCATACTTGTACCCATATCCAAACCTGGGCCTAGATTTTCGAAGCTCTCTTAGCGCTAAGATAGTCGTAAGTTAATGTTAATGTATGGCACTTAAAACTATCTTAGCGATAAGAGAACTTCGAAAATCTAGGCCCTGGACGTGATCATACAGGTCCCTCTAATTATAGGCCCATTTCCTTGATTAGCTGCGTTTGCAAAACCATGGAACATGGTCAATAACAGATTAACTTGGTACTTAGAGTCTAATAATTTAATCACAAATATTCAATGAGGTTTTCATACAAATCGCAGTACTACTGACCATTTAGTTCGATTGGAGTCATTCGTTAAGAATGCCATTATTAACAAGCAGCATGCAGTGTCGATATTTTTATTTGGAAAAAGCTTATAGCACGACAGGGAAGCACGGTATTTTGAAATATTTACATGATTGTGGTTTTACGGGGCCGTTTGCCTCAGTTTATATCAAGTTTTAACTGACAGGCAATTACAAGTTCGCGTGGGTTCTACCCTATCTCATCATTATAATCAGGATCAGGGTGTTTTGTCTGTCACATTATTAAATATTAAAATTAACAGTTTATCACAAGTTTGAAATTAATGGATCGCTTTTGTGGATGCTTTTAATATTTCCTGTCATGGCAAAAACATAAATATTATTGAAACGCAGCTACAACTGTGTCTACATAAAATTGATAATTAGGTGTTTAGAAAATTGATTTAAATGTTAAAATAAAAAAATAATCGCATCCAATTTTGTCGTAAATATAAACAATTATGACTGCTCATGACTGCTCCATTTTTACAGCGGAGGCTAATGCCTCACGCTAACGCGTTCGGTTTTTAAATTACATTTAGTTGTCTTAAATCAACGATAAAGGACCGCAAAATTGAAAACAGAGTAGCTTTATCTTCTAATTCTAGCACGACAATGTGTGATACTCGATTCTGATTGGCTGAGGGCTCATCAAAACCGTACTTTAAATGACAGTTTAAGGACCGCTAATTAAAGTGACCGTTTTACCGCGTATGAATACAACGAACTCGTTGACCCTATTGTTCGTAAACAACATGTCGGACATCGGCAATTTCTATCTCGGCAGCATCTTTGGTGTTTTTGAAGTAAAAAGCGAATGGTTTGAAGAAGAATTTCTTGACCCTAATCCCAGTGAAGAAACTACGAAGCTGGAAAATCCGTCAGCAGACGCAAAAGCGGCAGTATATTCAAAGCGGGTCCAGATCTACGTGTGTTGACGTCGACAACACACGTCGGCCCACACGTCCTAACCTGACCGCTTCCTTCCCGGCCGTAATGCCCAATCCTTCCACTTCCACTGTCAATGTATCCCACATAAAACGTGGCATGTCAGGTCTTTTCCAAATTGGGAATAGTAGGGTGTTTATCAACAATTATTTCCGTTAATAAAGTTAGCGGCGACTAAACTTTGCGAGTTCACGGCTTGCATGTGGGCGAGTCGATTGTCATACAGTAGGGGAGATCAATAATTCGCTTTTGAAAAATCACATAATTGTACTTGCTCACAGTATAAACTGTATTTTTTTATATTTATGTATGCTACTTGTTACAAATACAAGCATATTGGTTCTTGAAATATAGCATTTATGTTGTTGAAAATGTCTTATTTTGTTCATTACACAACCTGTCCCTCAACGGGACGATTCCAAGCGATTTCCAGGAAAAAGGTCCCTTTGCGCCTTGTGTTCTTGCTCGCCAAACAGTTCGGTTTTAAAACGTTTATCAGTCGTGCTAGAATGAAGATAAAGCTACTCTGTTTTCAATTTTGCGGTCCTTTATCGTTGATTTAAGACCGCTAAATGTTTAATTTAAAACCTAGCTTTATCTTCTAATTATCAGCTCTAACATACATACATCAGTCTAAATATAAGCAGTTCATATTTTTTTCAGATTCTCTTTAATGCCTTCAGGTTATTAATAACATAACAAATAAACGTTCACTTTTAATTGAAATTCTTCAATTGTATAATGATTTTGCTACTGGCAAATATGATATCGTCTTTTGTTGGTGTTGGTTTACGATTGGCATAGGGCTAAGATCGGTTAGTGGAACCCAGGGTGCCGTTCCACTAACCGATCTTAGCTATAATCGTAAACTCAAAATCAATCTTAGCGTGACGTTAAGATCGGCATACCGTTCCACTAACCAATCTTACCTAAGTCAATCGTAAAGTTAAGATTCAAAGTCTAAGTTGCTCATGACCAACTTAGGATAGCTAAAATCAATCGTAGAGAAACCAAAATGGTGGCTTTCCTATTCTATGTGAAAAATAAGAGCGAGCAATTTCACCGTGAGCGTCCCCTAAAATCCCCCATGAAATGAATTTGTATATTTCTGTGATGTAAACAAACACTGCACTGAAGCCTTACAAATGTCAGGCCAGTCTGACCACTGTCGTCATGGGAACACAACCGAGCGAGTCGGTGTAACACATTTGTACAACAATATTGCAACGTCATGGTTAACAATGTTCTGAAGCAAAAAGATACAAATATGTTTGATTTCACTGCGCATATTTGGTGGTGGATTCTAAAGGCAGGCCGCGTGTTATTGAAGACCACTGACAGATTCTACATACGTTATAGCCTCGTCACGCCTTGTTTATGCTGATTGACAAGGTTCAGGCACATATCAAAAGCTCTGACACAATTGACATTTTTAAATTCCAGACTTAAAACCTGTTCTCAGTATATTACTCATAATCTCGGCTGTAAATACTCTCGTGTAAATTATCTGTACACAGCGCTTTGAGCATGCCCAATGATGTGGAATAAGCACACTATAAATATGCATTTATTATTATTATATTATGCCTGATACCAAGCGTTCACACGCACTTGCACCTGAAACCAAGGTGCAATATTTTTGCTCTAGGTTTTTCTCCACGTTTACACTTGGTTGGAAAAATACCCATGAAGGCCCGGGTTAGAATATTGAACTTCAATAACCCATGCTTGTCGTAAGAGGCCACTAACGGGATCGGGTGGTAAGGCTCGCTGACTTGGTTGACACATGTCATCGGTTCCCAACTGCGCAGATCGATGCTCATGCTGTTGATCACTGGATTGTCTGGTCCAGACTCGATTATTTATAGCTAAGATACATAGCGACGCTCATGTTAGTGAACGCTATGCATCTAAGCTCGATTGTTTACAGATTGCCGCCATATAGCTGGACTATTGCTGAGTGCGGCGTAAATCTAAACTCACTCACTCACTCACTCAGTTGGTTCGTAAACTACTTCCATCATTTGCTAGGCTATGCAAAAGGAGATAACTCTTGCCTCGCATTCCTCTATCTCTCGCACGAAAGAGTCTCGATCTAAGCTTGGATCGGATCGTAAGATCGGGACCGGCTACGATCGGCCTATGATCGGGTAGTGGAACGGGTGTAACGTTTAGCTAAGACGATTGTAAAATTGGCGTAACTTGCTAAGATTGATCTTAGATAAGATCGGTTAGTGGAACGGCACCCAGATCTAATAATTTGTGGTAAAGTAGCACGAAAAAAATATTTTCTTCATGGGCTTAATGACGCTGTTTGGTGTTATATTTTGAAGGGGCTCCACCCACAGAAATCGTGTGAAAACATTAATAGCTATCAATAAGTACAGTGAAACCTGCCAACACCGACACCTGTCTAATCCGGCACACTCTCAAAACTGGCATATAATTTTGGTTCCGCCAGTTTATAACGATAGTATTTTCAGTAAATATTGTTTAATCCGGCACCTGTCTATTCCGTATTCTATTCTATAAGCAATTTTAACTGTAATTAAACCTGTCTAAACCGGCATGGGTATGAGCAGGCCAAACAAGGACCAATAATCAAATACACTAATTAATCCTCTAACGATAGATAATCAGGAAATAGTGATTGCGCGGTGAATCAAACTCTAAGCCGGCATGGGTATGAGCAGTCCAATCAGGGTCCCAATCAAAGACATTATAGAGATAAAGAGATTGACGAGTTTATATGGCAGCCATGTCGGAAAATGATCGTCACTGTCAAATCCGGCACCCTGTCTAAGCCGGCATTATATTTTGGTCCCGTGGGGTGCCGGTTTAGACAGGATCGTCAATATCCAACCGGTCATTCAAACCAGTTGAGATAACTCTGTTCCGCTTGAACTTGTACTTCAGAGGTCGCTGAAGCGAATAGGCATCTTGAGCAGTTCTTGATATGATGCAAGCTGATATCAAATTTCTCTTCCTTTTTCATCAAGTGATATAACGTAGTTGAACCTGAAAAGGAGGCTGGGTGTTCAGGCTTCAAATAAATGCTGGACTCTTTCCATCCTTCAGCGGGCATGGTTATAAGACAGCTATGCTTGTGTCCGTTAGGACGACCTTTAGCGCTAGGTGTGCTAAAGGTGCTGTCGAAACCTCGATTTGGGGAATTAGCTATAGGGAGCGAGCCTTGAAACAAGAAAGGAGAGAGCTGTGAGTTCCTCCGGTTTATTCAAGCAAGTGTCCTTGCATGACATTCAAAATACATCAATTCATACATAATAATGACATACAATAATAGAAATAGTAATCAATGATATCCTAATACAGTTTAAGTCTAAGTCAGGTAATACAAGCAATGTGTGGTACAACAGGGTATGTACGGTAACTGCTTACAGAAACATAATACAAATAATACAACATTTCCTTGAGTAACTACGGTACTGATAAATAACTTAACCTGACGGATAAATTAATCATCAACAACAATTGCAAAGAACAAGTACTGAGTGGAGCGCCCAACAGTTTAATTACAGCATGTAGTGCCTAGTTCATTAACTGTTGTGCAGATTTATGACTATTACGTTATGTCGCGCCTAGTGCGTTAACTACGGGACCCATTTATGACAATTACGTTATGTCGCGCCTATTGCGTTAATTACGGTAGGAATTTATGATATTTACGGTATGTTGCGCTTAATGTATTGACTACGGTAGGAATTTACGACTATTACGGTATGTCGCGCTTAATGCATTAACTACGGTAACGATTTATGACTAGTGTCAGTAAATTTCCGTTATCACCATACATGCCTTGAGCAAATACGGTAAACGACGAGAAGTGCTCAGATTTGACATATACCATTTAACTCCGGTATTGACTGTACGCACGCGGATCGGAACGTTTAATATATCATTTTCAAATACATATCGTGTTGGTGAAATATCAAAAGACAAATGTTGGCTGTTATACCTATCATGTGAGCGCGTATTTGAGGTAAATCTACACGAATATCATTTGATCGGCGGACTGCTTTTGTGACTAGGCTACTAGAATCTAGGCTACTGAACGAGAATCTAACCTGCATATACAGATCTAACACGCAAATGAATAAAACAAGACAAAGACTGGGGATCTACATGTGTGTGTCGAAACATAGAAAAGAAATATTTGTTTGTACACGAAAGACATAAAACTTGAAGAGCCCACGACGCAATGTGCATAAAAATATCCCTGGATATATCTAAAACTAGCATTTACAATGGTAGGTATTTCTAAAAGTGCTTCAATATCGTAGGAATGTTTCAAACCTCACTCTAACATTTTCTAGACAATAATTACAAAGAAATAACAAGTTAGACATAAACAAGAATAAAGTTTAAATGTTTCTTACCTTGAAACAAGAAAGGAGAGAGCTGTGAGTTCCTTCGGTTTATTCAAGCAACTGTTCCTGAGATGGTAGAACCCAGGATTTTATAACCCACAGCTCTACTCGTTTGTCATTATCAAGTTTCTATAAAGTTGAAGTTTCCATATGCGTTATCTGTCCTATGCTGACAAAGTTTACTACACAAGGTAGGTGGTAAGAAGATGATTACCTAACAAGGTTTGATTTTCTTTATGGTGTAGCCACGGTCAACTTGCGCCAGCTGGTAACAAAATATCAATCAGCGCTTGGCCACGGCATTTACGACAGGATAAAGGGATGGTGTGATGATAATCTCGATCTTGTTCACCAAAAGTTGATTTTTGATAACGACTTAGTTGGTGGTAAAACATTCTCCTGCTGGGATGACACTACTTATCTGTACTTGACCAAGGGATGTACCCGAGAAGAAAGGCCGGAGCCGATACAGCTCAGTAGCTTCATCTTTGATTAATTAGTTTAAGGTTGGCGTGGACGCGTTTGCTAATTGCCTTCTGCTGCGCTTGACATGTGGGGCTAAAAACAAGACAGACTATGCACAGCGACTTACACCTACTCCGATGTCTTTTGTTATGACGCCGCTTTTAGCAATATTCCAGCAACATTACGGCGGGGGAACACCAGAAATGGGCTTCACACATTGTACCCATGTGGGGATTCGAACCCGGGTCTTCGGCGTGACGAGCCAACGCTTTAACCACTAGGCTACCCCACCGCCCCTCGTTTGTTATGAATAATTTGTGAAAAATATAAAAATGTATGAAGAAATATATGCATTGTAATAGTTACAATAGAAATGATATGAAACAACCATAACCTGGCTTTATAAGCAGTGGTGCAAGGTTGTATAACCATAATTCAAAAGGGTTGTTTACACAGGTGACTGCCCTTCCTTCCACCGTCTCTCTAAGTGACCTCATTTCTTTCCCGGTTATTGCACAATGACCTGAAATCGCCACGGTCTTTGACAGAACTGGCCGGTAAACATAATACACAAACTGCTAATACAAAAGGTGTGTATCACTCAGTGCATAGTTACCTCATACCACAGGTAGATCTAATTCGGGGGTCAGTAATAAATTCCTCATGCGACCACTGGGTGAATTCTTGCTTGACTTAAACCCAGCCAGACACCATATGTAGGTCTCTGACCCGACCTGACAAAGGGAACGCTCCGTGACTACCGACCTTTGCATTCGATTCATTTTCCACCTACAGAAAAAGAGGCTCAAACATGGCGGGAACAATCAAATGTGTTTATGTCATGTCACCGCCAATACTCATTAACCAATCACAATTCAGCTTTTTGGATGACACATTTATCATTTAACCAATAACTAATAAGCACAAAGCTCATTATGTGACGACATACACATCAAGTAAGGTTAAGGTCAAGGACCTAGGTCACACACGGTCGAGGTCAAAGATCAAGGTCACAGCACCTTGATTAATGTGACGTCATTCTCATTGACTAATCAGATGCCACTGATATCTATTTTTAGCGTGACGTCATTCCTATTTATAGACGACTCCTGTGTCAGAACACCCACTTTCTTATCATCAGATATCCACTGAAGATAATTTAAAATGAAATCCCAATGAAATCCAAAGTTAGAATTAGTATTCATCAACCCATGCTTGTAATAGGCATCCTTAATCCTAGCTGTTTGCCCAGGCTTACCAAATTTAGAATAGAGTCATGAGATGGATGGGATTTGGTTGGCTGGTGGGTGAGCACTGAGCAGTATTTCAGCTATATGGCACTAGTCTGTAAACAATCGAGTCTGCACCAGACAATCCAGTGATCAACAGCATGAGCATCAATCTACGCAATTGTGATACGATGACATGTGTCAACCAAGTCAGCGAGCCTAACCGCCCTATCCCACGAGTCGCCTCTAACGACAAGCATGGGTTGCTGAAGGTCAATTCTAGCACGGATCTTCACGAGTGTAAGCTGGTTCTAATCAAACCAACGACATTTGAAACTTCACGGGTTTGTATGAATGAGAGGAACAATGGAGTATGCAGTGTACCCAGACGCGTTTTGTCATTTCCACTATCAAATGCAAACTCATTTCGCGCGTGCAGATAGCAAGGCCACAAAAGCCGTTCAGCAGATGAACATAATGGCCTTCGATTCAAGCGAGACTGCATTGACGATTGATCATTCAAGTTACTGTTTGAACACAAATGTGTTCGGACGGACGGGTTTACCTCGGAATAGACGACTGGTTACCTTGCATCTGTCGGAACAGACGAGTGATTACCTTTCACTGGTCGGTACAGACGACTGGTTACCTTGCATTTGTCGGAACAGACGACATTCTTCGTTGACTGCTCTGCTACTCGAAAAGGAAGGCCATCTTGTTGTGACCTTAAATGTAGAATGGGCTTAAGTGTACCTTAGGAAACACGTCTGACGTGGTCATATAATCTCCGCCCACTGATGAATATTCATGACTATTCTACACTTAAGCCCATTGTACATTTAAGGTCACAACACACGTGCTCCTATACCCGTGTGTTAGGTCATATTCACTTTCTACGTGACTGATCACAATTGTATAACATGTTTGCATAAATCTAAAAAAAGAGCAGCATGGCTGATCTCAGTTGTATAATATGCTTGCAGTTATGATTTTGTAAATACTTCGCTACTCGGAATGTCCAACACGTGTGTTCTATTGACATACTGTCCAGGGGTTGCTGTCAACTCATTTGATCACTGCCTCACGAGCGATGTTATGACCGAATTTCTGTTATTTTTGGTGTCGTGTACAGTCATGCTATTGACTTAATAGCCTAGGTTGTATTTACCTGACTTTTTGTGACCACATGACTGCACTAATGCATGCATGGTAAAATCTGCAGTTAGCTTAGGTTACACGTGCATGGAGTAGATAGATTCATATTTCATATAAAACAATACATCTTTACAGTTTTTAACACAAATCTTTGTTATGAAAGCCAAAGTGTCTTCCATGACCGTGTTTTCTTGGGCTCCAATATATTTTGCTGAAAAATAAAAAAACCCAGAAAAATACAAAATCATATTTGCTATATATTGATTACTGTAAATAGGAAATATCTATATGTGAGGATGATCATCGTTGGTCTTATCCTGCCCGTCTATAGCGTCTGTGATACAAATGGTCCGTCATGTATATATACTATTCAAAATGTAAGGAATATTCAATAAACAGGTGCCACACGGATTGATATTTCATCTTTAGTGAGACGAATAGTGTAACAGGGACCATAGCCGGAACCAGAGGGGGATGAAGGGGTGCAGGGGTGCAGGGGTGAGCCCCCCCTCCCCCTTTGTTCCTGAAAGTTTACTAAATGACAATTGAAACTCTCGTGAAATGAAGTGTGCACCCCCTCCCCTTTCTGAAGAGTGTGGCCCCCTTTCTCAAAAAGCTGTATCCGCCCCTGGGGACATCTCACTCCCAATTCGCAGTAATGTCCCTCAAGTCATTCGCTTGAATCCGCCTCTATTCTTAAGACAATCACAGATTGCCCGAGGCATACACCTTATCAACGCCCAATGTCAACTAGGTTCACTCCATTCTTCCAGGTGACGGTGAGGTTAATGCGTTCGCTCGTTACGCCAAAGACCCGGGTTCGATTCCCCACATGGGTGCAACGTGTGGAGCCCATTTCTGGTGTCCCCCGCTGTGATATTGGTGGAATATTGCTCAAAGCGGCGTAAAACTAAACTCACTCACTGACTCCATTCTTCCTGCAGGGCAGCTCCAAGTTTGTTGAGAGTGGTCGGTGGTTGTTGACGGTGATATCCAAGACAAGTTCAATGGGTGACAAGTCTGGACGGAGTGCTGGCCACGGTAAGGTGGTTATGATGTCCTGGTTGAGGTACTTGCCCTGTGTGATATTGCGTTGTCTTCCTAATGGCAAAAGCACCGTGTGCCTCGAAGATGTTGTCACGGTAATATTGCCCAGTGACACATCCGTGAAGGACATGGAAAGATGTTCTGCCAGTCACGGTGATCCAACACCACGCCATGACTGATCCACCCTCAAAACAATGGTTCTGTGTAAAGTTAACCGCATGAAAAGTTCGTCTTCACCACACTCTGTTGCGCCTCTCAAGGAAGTACATAGTAAACCTTGATTCATTCGAAAACGGGGCGGTGATGTAGCCTATAGCGTTCACTCGTCATGCTAAAGACCCGGGTTCGATTCCTAACATGTGTACAATGTGTGAAGCCCATTTCTGACTTTGAACCAATTTCACCTCCACTCTGTTGGTACAACGTGCACATGATATTACATGTAATGCAGTCTCCACAAACGTAACTGTACTTCCAAGTACCTGGCTCGAAGATTAACTTTCTTTATATTTACATAAGGTGATTAAAAAGATGGAATTAATACCACGTGGAGTCTCTTAAACTCAAAACTATTAGCTTGATGTTTTGCAATCTTATAAACAAGCAGGCTCCTGTCTGCTAAAACATTTGTCTTGTACACCATAATCCCAAAAATATTTAAATATTCAAAATTCAAAATATCTGTGTTAAGACTGGGGGTGATACATTCAGACAAGAAGTGGGAATGAGCACCACGGGCACCAGTTGTTCCCCTGTTTTTGTTGATCTGGTTCTTCATGCGTGAGTGGGTGAGTATGGTTTTACGCCGCTTTGTCTGGGATACCAGCAATATGACGGCGGAGGACACTAGAAATGGGCTTCACACATTGCACAAATATGGGATATCGAACCCGGGTCTTCGATGTGATGAGTGAACGCTTTAACCACGATGCTACCCGTCCCCCCATGGATACTGAGGGACCCTTCATCGGGTGTATAAGAATCGGGTTGACTACTGGGATTAGCAGATTTAACCCAAGGGAACCTATTGACAAAGCGCTCTCACTGGACACAAGACTACATGGTAAAGATCTTCACTAACCTATGAGGCGTAAGAGGCGAGTAACGGGATTGGGTGGTCAGGCTCACTAAATTGGTTGACAGATGTCATCGTCTCCCAGCTGCGTAGATAGATGCTCATGCTGTTGATCACTGGATTGTCTGGTCCAGACTCGATTATTTACAGACTTCCGCCATATAGCTGTAATATTGCTGAGTTGGGCGTAAAACTAAATCCACTCACTACATGGTACAGTTTCCCTTTATGCTGAGCAGTATTTTTGAGTTTGGAACGTTGTGTGACTCTTTCTGAAAAGTTGATTGATAAAGATTGTGTCAAATGTACCTTCCTACAACACAAAATGTAGACGTAACACAGATGTTCGTCTTTATAATTATGTGTTATGAAATATGAAACAAATCAATAAAATACTCTTTATTACACATAAACTTATTCACAACTTGATTTCCTGTGCGAAATTAGCATGTGAAAAGAACAATGGGCAAACGTATGTCACGAAGGGATGTAAAGGTCACCAGATAAAGGATGCTCGGCAGAATGTGTGGTTACAATCTATATATTTCATGACATTTCATTTTATGAATGGCACCAACATTGAGCTGATGTCAAACGATGTGAAAATAATATGTATGAGTGTGAAATACCTACTTATAAATACTTACATACCTACACCTAGACTCTTCGAAGAAGCATCGAAGAACTGCCAAAGGTTCGTTCGCCATCCCCCTTATATGTTTATTTAGTTTCAATATATATATTCTTGATATTGTTACTTAGTTGGGATTTTTGAAAATAATGAGAAAATATAAAATCCATTTTGAAAGAAGGATATCTCTTGAATCCCTAGTCGTTATTTCACAAATAAAAAGATCGATACTCAACTGAGATGAATCTTCAGATTATTATGTTTCACTTTTCGTGAACTCCTGGTTTCATTTCTACTGGATAGTGATTCATAGACATATGCTCATAATAATCAACTCTGCTTCTACCTGAGATTTCCTTCAAATTGGAAAAGGTTTTGTCGCTTTTGTCTAACACTAGAAACTCCACACTAAGACAGTTTTGCTTTCTATTTCACTTCATTTCGTTACCTAAAGGGTTGATTGTTTTCACGTTGAGAATAATACGTAATTGAGTGAGTTAGTTACGTTTTACGGCGCTTTTAGCAATATTCCAGCAATATGAACGTGGGGACACAAAAAATAGGCTTCACACATTGTGCCCATGAGGGGAATCGAACCCGGGCCTTCGGTATAACCACTAGGCTGCCCCATCGGCCCAGAGAATAATACAATACCCCTTGTAAAACCCGTTGTAAAACGTAAGTACCTGATGAAACACCTTAAGTCTGAGATTGAAACTAATTGTCTTTGTCCATCACAACACACTGACAGACATCTTTCCACAGTCTCTCTTCGTCGCCCCTGTACTTCTCAATGTCGAAGATGTATCTCTCCTCCACAACGTTCAGTAAGGTTGGAGGGATGTCACCTCGTCTCACGTCCTCAAACAACACCAGAACAATGCTCCCTGCGGGCATTCTAGAAGACGAATACACAGCACGGTTGACAATGAAGTGGCACCACTGATCCTCAAGAAATGATTGGCTGAGAGCAAAAATTACATTCCAGCTGGAGTCTATACCGTCGATGATATCTTCAGCAATTTGTCCTCCAGGGACGGTGTCTCTGTCCTTGATGAACAACTTCAGTCCATTCTGGTTCTCCAGGATATTTCTAACAGTGTGACATATATACCTGTAGTCGTTCTCACTGTATGCGATGTAAGCATCATTAGGAAAATCCTTTCTTTTCAGTACTTTCTTTGTTGTCTTAAAACCAAACATCCGTAAGACAATGTTTATAAGAAGCGTTCTTCGTCGATGAATGACAAATAATGCAATGGTCACCAACACAATAACAGCATAACAAACAACGCTGATGGAAAGCCAAAAGCCCCCAACGCATTGCTTCCATATTTCATCGTAATGTTCATGTATGTAGGACGTATTTGTCACTGCTCCGTCGTCCTTGGCACATGCAGAGTCCCTTGCCCTTGTCTTCACATTTGTCTTAAACAACCACACGATGAAGTCCAACGTTTTACATCCGCACGACAGGAGATTGCCATTAAGGTCTAAAGAGAGGTTGTTCTTGGTGGCTAGTTCATCGAGCTGTTTCATTTCCGTTAATGAAAGTGCAGCGATTGAGTTGGAGCTGAGGTCAAGGTAACCCAGGTGTGGCGTTGTGGATAGGTCAAAAGGTATGGCTGAGAATCTGTTGTTTGACAAAATGATGGACTTCAGTGGAGCTCCTTGGAAGGTGGGAACACTAAGCAGTCGAAGATTGTTCGAGCTCACGTCCAGTGTATGTAAGTTAGGTAGATATGATAAGCCATGTTGCACTTTAGATAATGCCTCTCCCAGGTCAAGATTGGTATCGGACATAATCAGGGTATTAAGCATAGGGAAGTTGGCTAAAAAGCTCGACGATATTCCCGCACAGTTATTACCGGATATGTCTAAATATGTAAGGTTAGTAAGCCCACTGACTGTACTGATGAACCCGTCTAGACCCGCATATGTCAGAGACACATAGGTCAGGGACGTAGCATTGTACATAGTTATATTAGCGAAACAGCCAAAGTTCTTACCACTAATGGCCAAAGACACCAGTCTTTCTGGAACGGTAAGGCCTAATGTCGGGATTGAGATACCACATACCTCTACAATTTTCTGTTTGGTAGATTCCTGTGTTTTGCTGTAGGTATCTGACAAATTGAGGGATACAAGATTTGGCATTAGGGATATTTCAAACAATATTTTAGGATCTCCGAACCAATCATTGCCAGAAAAGTCAATAAACTTAATGCAGGACGCAAATATAGACTGGTCATTAATAACTGAACTGTCAAACCATAACAGTTTACAGTTGATCATTTCAAATCTCTCCACGCAGACATCTTTCAGATTTGCTACGATATCTTTACCTAATATTCGCTGATTCATTAATCCTATTTTAAGATTAAACAATTGAAAGATATGATTAATTTTGATGGAAGTTATGTTTTTTCCTCTGAGGCCATACATTGCAGATACTGCTTCAGTGGGAGTTAATGTAATTGCATTTGACAGGATCAGATTCTTTACTGACCCAAGGTACCGAAAAGCATCTGGTTGTATTCTGGTGAGAGGGCACAGATGAAGATCAAGTGTTTCTATCTGCACACTGTACTGAAATGATTGGAAGGTATCATTATATATAAATGAAAGTTTGCACTGGCTAAATCCAAATAGAAGGCGCTTCAAACTTGTAAGCTTTGAAAATCCTGGTCCAAAGGTGGTGTAGGTGAAAGTGTCAATTTTCAGGTCTTGAAGACGCTTGAGCTTCTCAAAGGCCTTTTCGGGATACGATCCTTTGTCTCGAGGGTCGTTGTTGTGAAGGTGAAGGATCTGAAGCTCCTGTAGAGGTTGGAATACATCATCTGGGTAGGTGCTGGAATCAAGCCTCAACTGGTTGTCATTTAGATAGAGTTCTTGTAAATCAGCAGTTTCCTGAAACGCCCCTTCGTCAAGTCGTATTATTTTATTAAACGATAGGTCCAGATATTTTAGGTTCGGCAAATGTAGGAATCTCTTTACAAGGAGTGAAATGCTGTTATGGCTCATATCTAAACGTGTTGTGTTCCGGGGAAGATTTTCGGGGACACTTTCCAAGTTTCTGTTCCTACAATCCACAAATGTTCCATGATGAAGTAGATCAGGAGACTGGATGCAGCCAATTGTTGATTCGGCAGAGAATGATTCATGGATCAAGACAAACACCATCATCAACACCCATGGGTCGCACATGTTTCTACAGTGTTTCAGCATCTGGTGGTTGGAACACATGTATATCTGAATAAATAATAACACAAAATAACATTTCTTAACATGTTTGTTAAGTTCTTACATGCTGAAAATTAAAGTTGCTAAGTAGGTTAACTCTTAGATTTTGTCAGTTAAACTCTTCCAAACAGCAAGAATATAATAAATTAAAAGACAAAAAACAAATCTTAGAACAAATATAGACTACTAACATCCTTTGCAACAGCGTTTCTGTTTGTAGCACATCTGTCTTGAGAGACTCGTTGAGTGAACTATTACTGAAAACTAAAATCTCTAATCGTTTTGGAAACCCTTAATTAATCCTAAGTACCCCTTGGAGTTAAAGTACTGTAAAAATATTGTCCTCCTGAGAGGGTACGTAAGTCCACAAACATTCAAAGTAAATTAAAACTCTCCTCTATTTTTAATCGTAGAATATGTGTCTTCTTAAATGTATGGCTAGATCTGTCTCAGTTGCTAACGGCTGAAGGGATGATGTAAATCCAGCTAGGGTCCATGCAGGTAGCAAATGTACTGTAAGTCCCCATGGTCCCTAGTATGGTGATCTACCTTCAGTCGTTGGCAACCTATAGCCTGTGTTTTCATTGACTTGTCATTTCTAGTTAAAATGTTTTAGATTTAATTACTAGTTTTAAATGGATATCTGCGATACACCTGTAGTTTTACTGTTCTTCGTCAACAGGCTTCTATTTTCTAATTTATTGATCTATAATAAAATTATTAATTGTTCTCGTCACGATGTGGCTGAAATATTGCCGATGTGACGATAAATATTAACTCACTCACTCACTCACTCACTGAGTATCTCTTGCCTTTATAAAGAGAAAATTGTCAGTTTTGGGTTTATTGATGTAACAGGATTTGGGAGTGTTGGGTGGGGGTGGTGGGGTGTGTGTGTGTGTGGGGTGGTGGTTGTGGTGGTGGTGTCAATTATCTGTACACAATACAGCATCGGGTATGACCAAAGTTCTTGACAAGAGCTTGACAAGAGTGACCCATTGCAGATACAAGATGGTTGTGGGAATTCATTCCAGATCTGGACCATGTTAGCATGTTCCTGTGGCAAAAATGCGGCCCATGGATTGTGGAATTGATCGGTTACAATTTGTTTTACCATGCATGTCCTTCAGTGAAGTGATAAAGGAACGGAGTGACGTGGGGATTGAAGTTCGTCAGGGTACCGCACGCCTGTCAAACTACCATAGATGACCATTCAAGGTCTCCAGTAATACGCATTGATGCCTCGCTACCAGTGTGCTAAATAGTGTCCAAATTTTGCTAACCAGTCGGGCTAGCTATGCCTGAAAGTTGCTACCCAACAAAATAATTCACTAGCCCGAAATTTGAATGTAGACACGGGTTTCATAATTAAGCTGCTAATATGATGAACAATTTTTATCAGGCCATAATCTTGCATGATTTAAAAGTGTATTATAACTTAACAAGTCAAAAAAAAGTGATATATTTAGAAAATGACCCCAGGATAATTAGTGTGGAAATTTAATGGCCCGATTGGATGTTTACTAGCCACGGGCTAGCGGTCCAGTGGCTATTTCGCACACTGCTCGCTACACTTCCACTACTGACGCTTCCACCACCGACGGCAGAACCTTGAAGCTTCCACTGGTCCGACGAAAGTCGATTTCTATTATTCAAAAGTGTCGATTTTGGCCATGTTTGATTTTCTGAGTAAAATATATTTTTTCGTTCATTTTGCGTTTAGATCTGGATATTCCTTGAAGGTCAATATATCCAGATAGTAAGTTAAATTGATGTTTAGATACGCTCCTTTGCTATAATTAGCGGTAACTTATTGATACTATGAACAATATGGTGTTTTGCGATACCTTTTGCCCTGTGTATATGTTAATAACGTATTACTATGCTAATGTTAATTAGAAGAAGTTTAAAATAAGAAAGAAACAAACACAAGAATGATTTTGATGCGTTGCATCAGTACATAGGCAAATTCTTTGTAAATCAGATTAAATTTACAATATAATATCGTCCGAAAAAATTTCACTAACACTGGCAATATGAACAGCATGAACAAATTAGTTTCCTGTTTTTCATGTTAAACTATGTAGTGCGGTTAATTCCCTTACGCGTTGAATTTGATAAACAGTGACATCCTTAGTAACAGCAGCCTATTCAGACGGACACTACTTTAAGTTGCATTCCGCTTGTAATGAATCGACACGTCGGCCTTGTCTTCCTCTATGTATTGCCGTAAACTTTCAAATAAATGTCGTGCATTTCGGGGAGTAAGTAAAATACATCTGGACAACTATCAACATATATATCATGGTATAAACCATTTTATTTAAATGTGGTAATATGTAATTTCTATACAATTTATATTTCAAGGTTCAAATGAAACTAAAAATGACCAACTAGCATTAGAAATAAAAGAGATTACCGAACTTGTAGACCTAATGTGGCATATACATATACTTTTGCTAAGACTAAGAAACAAGCATCAAGGATAGTAAAGCTTTGAAGAATTTTGACTTTGTGACGTGGCGGCAAAATCCCTAAGTGTTACTTGAATGGTATCGCTATAACGACTTGTGTGCCAAGCCCACATGAAGAGCAAAACTACCGCATTAGGCAATATTTGGAGAAATGTCATTGAATATTCATGTAATCGTCCACCGGAAGAAAGCTCAGGAACGTTAGCTAGATTCAGTTGTTGGCCTTCCTTCCTGCTATTTAGACGTTTCTAAAGCTCAGTTGACTTGTAAATCAAAGTGAAAATTTTTCAAAATTAAGATAATTTTTAAAGTTAAGTTTGGAATTGTAAAGTGATGCAACATATACAAATTTAAGCTTGTCACGTGTTAATAAAATTGTTATGACTTGTGTCAAGTATCTAAGATATGAGACACATGTGGCAATTAAAATCATAGTAACCACACTTACTCACTTTCTTGTGTTGAAAGATTTAACGAGCGCTTCACGTACTTCGCACACGGTTCTATATCTAATCTTCAATGTATTTATCTTGTTTGTTGGAAGACTAGTCCTGTTGGGGATATGGGGGTCAGACAGGGGATTAGAATGCTACGTGACCATGCAGACTGGACCATTAACTGTGTCATTATGTTACCTTCATGTAAAATACTTTAATTTCATTGGTCAATGACACTTTAAGAAGTTTCCGTGTCACCCGTCCCAGGAGGGTGACAACTGGAAAAATATTTCGTATGAAACGTATGACGTCATCATATGACGCATGCAGTGCACGGAGTTGGAAATACGTTCGATTTTCTGTTTTTCAGTTCACTATGTACACATTTATTTTACCGACTTTCACTGCTTCATTTAAAGTATTTTATACAGTGAATCGATTGCACACTCAACTTCAACATAATTAATAAATTTTATAGCAGTTTTGAGCTTGTCAGAATATGTTTCACTGATTTTATTCCATAGAGATGCCTATTTCGGGCTCGATTTTACAACATCAAGGTGGTACTTTCTGGTCATTGAGTCTGAAGAAAGACTTCCTTGTCAGTGTTATCGAACTTCTCTTTTCTTCCTGGATTGACTTTTGAGACGACACCTACTTGCTTTGTTTTGTTTACAATCTAATAGTCTTTGTGGTAAGGAACTGCCAATGCTCGAATTGTGCAGTAAGGCACACTGTCGGGACTAACAAGACGTCTCCCCCCGATCTTTCTCTAAACTATAGAAGTTGAACACATTTGCAATCAAAGTTTCAATGTCCGGACTTATTATGTGTGTGTGTGTGCACGTGGCAATCAATGCTGTGAAAATGTGATATGGAATCTTGTGACAAGACTGATTGACTGACTGAGTTTGGTTTTTCGCCGCTTTTTAGCAATATTCCAGCAACATCACGGCGGGGGGACACCAGAAATGGGCTTCACACATTGTACCCATGTGGGGATTCGAACCCGGGTCTTCGGCGTGACGAGCCAACGCTTTAACCACTAGGCTACCCCACCGCCCTCTTGTGACAAGAATTAAAGTGTGAAATATACTGCGAAGAAAACCCAGATAATTCCCATTTTACCCATATCATTAATTTTGTAAATTTCATGACAATATATAAAATATATTATTAGTACAGAAAATATGATATTAGCAGACAGTAGTATGGAGAGAACCCCTTATTTGCATACTGTAGCTTGCATCGGAAAAAATAAATTTGTACTCAGATGAAACTTCAAGGTGTAATTTTTTGAACGATTTTCTCTCCTGTAAACTTATCTTTCTCGGAAGAACTTACCAATAATGTCAAAGAGTAAAAGCTGGAAAAGGTGGTTATTGAATGTTTAACAAAATAATGTTACTTGGTTTTAAATTGATAAAATGAAGCCCCAAACCCTTTTATTTCTATTGCCGTGAGTACCTCCAGGAATCTTCCTTGTAGTGCCTTCATGAATCTTCCTTGATATAAGCATTACACAAAATTAAGAAAAATGTAATTAGTTATTCATATACTTAAAACTACTAATTCAGACCCATTTCTATTAACGGTTTCAGGGTGGTATGATCAAGATTATTGGTTATGAAGGCAAGGTCTATAACTCATCCTGTACATTCAGTTAGTCTATACATTAATCATCCATAATGGGTGATCTGTCAGCTTTTCACTAAAATTACTCATTTTTTATCAAGGTAATGCTCCTTCGTAAGAGGTCTTTGCCCTGGGGTAGTTTACTTATTAATAAATGTGCTCGAGATGGTCCTCACCGAATTGCCTCCAAGCCCAGGATATGCAATTCATAACCTGAGTCGTCAAGCAGAACGAGGCCATGTCCGAAAGAAAAGGGGAACGCATGACACACGCAGGAGGATCGCAAAGTTTTATAACTATCCAGGATTGACTAAGTCATCCTTTACATAGGGCAGCGACAATGTTGGTTTTTCAACATGTTAGTTACATATATTCTTTGGTTGTTCCCTCTTCGGTTTTTAAGCGATATTATCACGGATATATCATCGATTTCGAGTGTTTGTATTTGAACCTCAATAAAACATTGAAAGACATCCGCGTCTCGGAGTTTAACTAATACAATTATTGATCACAGTGGTGTAGCTTAAACATTGTGAACAACGAGAACGCGCTACCTCTCGCCTCTTGGAAATACTTGAAATAATGTACATACTGATACTACCACCTGTTTAATTATTGAAAACAGTTATCTCGATGTGGTTAGTATAAATATACATGACGAATTTTTGCAAACACACACTAAACAACAAGACACACACACACACACACACACACACACACACACACACACACACGCACACACGAAACAACAAGACACGAAACAATACACACACACAACAACAATTTCACACAAATCAACAATTTCACACAAGAAACAACAACACATACACTCAAAACAACACACATACACACAAAACAACAATTACACAAAACCCCAACAATTACACACACGAAACAACACATACACACAAAACAACAACACACACAACAACACACACTAAACAACACACATACACACAAGCAACATACGCAAAACAACAATTACACACACGAAACAACACTTACACACACGAAACAACAGCACATACACACACAACAACAACAACAACACACAAAACAACAATCACACACACGAAACAACAAAACATTCACAAAACGACATAAAATACTATACACAACAACACACAAACACACACAACACACGAAACAACAACACATACACACACATAACAACACACACAACACACGAAACAACACATACACAAAACATAAAATACTAAACACAACAACACACAAACACACACAACACACGAAACAACAACAACATAAAATACTATACACAACAACACACAAACACACACAACACACGAAACAACAACACATTCACAAAATAACATAAAATACTATACACAACAACACACAAACACACACAACACACGAAACAACAACACATACACACATAACAACACACACAACACATACACAAAACAACATAAAATACTATACACAACAACACACAAACACACACACATGCATAACAACAAACAATCATAATACACACATACAGACACACACGCATAATGACAATACTTACATAGATGTTACTGCAACTGTGTATCTGGAGAGACTACATCCACGGTCAAGATGTCTGCACGGAGAGGGGATGTATGTATCTTCACTCACGACATCCTGTTTCCATCTGTCAAAGTTCACGAAGATAATTATAAGTAGCATGACTCACTAGAGCGTGTAACTATTACAGTTCATTTCTATGCTTTCGTGCAGGAAATATCGGCGTTTCCTCAAAACTCTTAAAAACCCCAAATCATTATTACCAATCCATTTTAATGGTTGAATGATGGGTTGGGGTGTCAGAGGCGGGGCAAGTAGTATCGCACGTAGCATTTTCCTTGAAAAAAATCGGATAAGGAATATTACTTGCATGATTCATCATGATTTGACATGCCTTCCAAACACAAATTTAATGAACACAAGGAATGTCGCCCTGGTTTTGATGATCCGAAGGATAATTCACATGGGGTACGCACTGCACACGCCCAACCGGAAGCTTAATTGTTGGTAGTAACCGCAATGTATTTTGTCGAGTTGGATATTGAAAGATTTACGTCTTAAACAGATATAATACCAGATGCGCGAACGCCCACCGTCCTAAAACATGCATAGGGAAATTAGTCAGTGTAATAGGAAGTTTACACTGTCTGTTGTCTGAAATCCACAACCATTAATATTTTTTTCACAAAACAAATCCATGGGACCGTGTAAACATAAATCCATGGGAGTTTATCAGCCAGTGATAAACTCAGTGATAAATTGTACGGATACATTGATAAACTTAATAAAAAATGTTTATCAGTCAAATGTTTATTAATGTTAGAATTTCGCTGCAATTTTAAACCACAACATGACCATGCATTTACACACAATATACAGTGGTTGTCTTCTAAATTTACTGTATAACTGACCAGCTGCAATTTTAGTAAATTTTACATTTGCCCTTTCCACAATGCAAACTTAGCTTTCGCTGCATATTCACTGACGACTTTCATTGAGATTGTGAATATCCGAACATGTCTCTGGGTAAAATATTCTTTGCAGATGTGAACATAAGGAATATCAGCAATTAGATAATAAATGTGAAGTTTCGAACAGATATGTGGGTAAATTATATACTCTGTGGTTGTTGCGAACGTAAAGGATATCAGAAAACAATTACTATTTATGAAATACCGTGAAATACATAACACACAAGACAATAGCATCATTCAGAAGACATAACTCATGCGTTTATGGGTACAGTGTAGATGACAAATGACAGAGCCGATTACTCTGTTGATAGGCTCAGGTTTTGCCTTCTTGTTTAGTACATAACGTGAGTGAGGCGAATTATTCGGGTGCTGTTATATGTATTATTTTCATATGTATTATTTTATGTGTATTATTTTATATGAAACACAAAACAGACAACGTCTTAATTGAAAACCAGTTTAATGGACGTTTTGTTGTAGCTGTGGTGATCATAAAATGAGAGCGGATATTCTGGAGCATCAGCTAAGTGTCACATTAACATCTGGGTCTTGTCAGCATCTACAGTATCAAATATAATATCAGTAATAAATAGCAATATGAAAATGCTTCAATAAGTATCCAATACTTGAGGTCGTATTTACTTATCGACAGTTTTAAAGCATTAAAGATGTATAAATGATATTTTGACAAGCTACAAGTATCAAGACAGTCATTTCATATATACATACTACCCATGAAATGTTTAGACTCACTGGTGTAAATGTGGCCACTTACTTCAGTCAACTGTTCTGATCTCGATTTTGCAAAAAAAAATTAAATACTGTTTAAAGGTACTGTTGACACATGAACTGATGTATTGTAAAACAAATTGGTAACGTTGAAAATGTTATTGTCATAGGTTCAATAAATGATGAAACTCGGTGAAAATTGGAGAATTCTTAACAAAGCTTTACACCAAAACGCAGCTGTTTACATGCCCGATATTTGCACATGCCTTTCAGCAATTTGATCCATGATCCTCGTGAAATTCATCTGCATAAGGTTTGCAGTTGGTTGCCCCAAGATAGTAGAGAAATTCATCTTCGATGTAACCATATATATATGCATAACATATAGTGAGTGCTTTAGGAGTCTAAACTTTTGACGGGTAGTATAGAAAATCAACACCCCAGACAGTGTGAAACCAATTACCATAAACTCATACATATTTTGTTAAATATATCTGGACATATCACATAGAGGGAATACATTGACAAACATCCTAAAATATCCTAACAAGGCTATAATTGAGAGTGCTTGCAGGAAATAATAATGTCCTTCTCAGACATAGGACATAGTTCTCGACCCATATCTGACTTGGCAAATACTTGTTATTGAGTGGTGTATATAAATACTACAACTTAGGTCAAAACTAACATCTCGTCTCTGAAATCAACATATTATATATAAATACTACAACTTAGGTCAAAACTAACATCTCGTCTCTGAAATCAACATATTGTATATAAATAGTACAACTTAGGTCAAAACTAACATTTCGTCTCTGAAATCAACATATTGTATATAAATACTACAACTTAGGTCAAAACTAACATCTCGTCTCTGAAATCAACATATTGTATATAAATACTACAACTTAGGTCAAAACTAACATCTCGTCTCTGAAATCAACATATTGTATATAAAAACTACAACTTAGGTCAAAACTAACATCTCGTCTCTGAAATCAACATATTGTATATAAAAATACTACAACTTAGGTCAAAAACTAACATTTCGTCTCTGAAATCAACATATTGTATATAAATACTACAACTTAGGTCAAAACTAACATCTCGTCTCTATTGTATATAAAAATACTACAACTAAGGTCAAAACTAACATTTCGTCTCTGAAATCAACATATTGTATATAAATACTACAACTTAGGTCAAAACTAACATCTCGTCTCTGAAATCAACATATTGTATATAAATACTACAACTTAGGTCAACACTAACATCTCGTCTCTGAAATCAACATATTATATAAAACAAAAAAATCTTCATAACATATACTAGTAATACAACAGAATCCCTAAACTGCGATAAACTTGCGACTATTTCTACCACCGCCCCTGCATAGGTTGAACTGGATATATTCGTGTAAGGGTCTGTATAACCAACTAGTAAACCCCCTCGGTGCATCATACCAGTTGGATTTGCTTCCAAATATGAATTGAAAGGGCTGAACACGTGCAATAGCAATATTCCAGCAATATCACGGTGGAGGACACCAGAAATGGGCTTCACACATTGTACCCATGTGGGACTCGAACCCGAGCCTTCGTCGTGACGAGCGGACGCTTTAACCACTAGGCTACCCACCGCCCCTCAAGAAAACTAGAGTGCTTCTTAATACTCAAAATGACTTCTACGTACACAATCAAGGCGAAGGGCGTGGTTTCCGCCAATGGTTGGGATATCACTGAAGATACAGTGATCGAGCCAAAACGATTGCCATTTCCGAATGTATAGTAGTTGTCAATAGTATGCTTCTCCCTTGTGATCTCTAAGTACGGTCCAAAACATCCCCAACAAGCAAATGTTAGCTAGTAGGATAGCGAATTATGTCACGACGCTTCAAACTATATACAGGCATTATAACGTCGGGGGACACCAGAAACCGTATTGTGTCCGGAATCAAACCAGGACCTTTGCATTTTCACGCTTTACCTCTAGCTACGAGGATACTCTCATCTCCTCAGTGGGAGAAACAATAAAATGTACCATACGTTATATCTGGGATTGCACATATTAAGTAATGTAAAGATTTTAGTACTTTCAAGATTGAATCCCATCTAGGATTCAAGGCAACTTGCTTCATTTGCAAGTGCTGCTCTGATGAATAAAAACAAATGAAAAAGATAACTTAGTTTTTTAAATGAAGAATTTCAATACTTCAAAGGGACATATTATGTCACTGAGAAAACATAAATACAGAACTCATCCCTATCACAGTTGGTTGTTGAGCAGTTAGGCCTTGTCCGGGCAAACCAGGACGGGTTATTATCAATCAACAGTGTCGCATCCTATAGGCATGGTTTGTGCCAGATAAAGCAATGTGCAAGGCACATGACACATCCCAGCACACTTGATAGAGCATGTTATGGCCGGAGACTACTGTGACAAAAACTCTATACACAGACCTATAGTGGACGAGGCAGTTTGTGTAAGTGGGCCACTATCCGCTTTAAAGTTCACGGAGATAAACCTGTTCAGATAAACTAACTGACGATTTTTCTATATATTTAGTCTGGGCTTAATATAGCATACTGCTGATAACTGGCTAGCTCGCCTTATGGTTAGCGGGAATACAACTCGTTAGCAAACATCTCCACTAGTCTCAATAATATTCAATATTAAAGGGAGACGAGATTAAAATTGCACTCGAAACAAAGTGGATGCTGTAACTTAGCTCCAGGCTGTGGAAGATAGCCCTCATTTAAAGCTGGTTGAATAGTGATATTAACAATTATTATCCATTCAAGGAGATTAATCTCTGTGGAGAAGCAGTATTACTGGATATGAATGATTGTTCATACATAAAAGTGAGTGAGAATGGTTCCAGTTTTTATGTATTCAAATTGATATGTACGACCACTTTTGCAAACCTACTGAGTCAACATGAGCAACCGATTCATATTGGATCAACAGGACAACATGCTCAGCCTTCCTTGTATGAGTAAGATAAACAGTGTTATAACATACTGACGTGCACATTTCGTAGCACTTAGACTGCTTTGAACAGAACCCAACAAGATATTAATAACACTTCCTTGGACTACAGTAAGATAAACAACCAAACAAAGCCACCGAAACTGCCAAAACTAATTTGCAATATAACCGGAAGCGCACTATGCTTGTTTTGCTTTCTTGCAGTCCACTTTTCGTCTACCAACAAAGAAACGCAATAGTCCGTTGATAAGAGGAGTGAGCGACTCTGGTTGGCGTTCATATGCATGCATAATAACCATCATGGACATTGAATACAAAATTACATAGCCGTGGGGGATCCGGGATAGGACCTTAACCTTGGACTTCACCTCCATATTGTATAGTGCATGTAGGGAATGTGGAACGAGGAACAAGGCCAACTCCTTCCGTCTACTTTCCCTCTCGAACAACACCCCGAGACCACACACGAAGCCGGCTACGATCGGGACAAAGGGAGGTAATGGAGGTGGCTTCCGGATGAAGTTGCGCTGGAGACATATGACGTACTTGGCCAACATGACCATTGTTGAAAGGAAAGCACTTGACATGACCAGATTCCTCAACAGCGATAGAATGACGACTTTTGGTCTGAAATTAGAACGAAACAAGTTTCAGGGAGAGTGAGTGAGTGAGTTTGGTTTTACGCCGCTTTTAGCAATATTCCAGCAACATCACGGCAGTGGACACCAGAAATGGGCTTCACACATTGCACCCATGAGGGGAATCGAACCCGAATCTTCGGCGTGACGAATTTTCAGGGAGAAGTGAAGTTGAACATTTGAAACCACAAAGGCAAGTTCCAGATCAAGTAATACAATAAGCACAATTACCTAAATGTAAGCCTAATGTGCCAACTGTCAAACACCATACTAAGCAAAATTTGCTATGTAATGACGGTCTGAAATTAATCTCACAACACAGTGATTGACATCATGAGCATCGTATTACGCAAATTGAAAATGACAACATGCATTAACTATTCAACGATCACCTGTTAGTCTCCTCGTTAGACAAGCCTTGATTTTTGAAAACCAGTTATAACGGATCTTCACAGGGATGTATGACAGACTGTACACTACATGCGTGTGTGTGTAGTAAGTCGAGTGAGTGAGTATACGAGTATTGTTTTGCGGAAGGCTACGTAACAGTCATAGCAACAATTCAGTCCCGCCGAGCTGTCATACAGTCTGGGTCACTGGTTGATAAATGGTATCAACAAATATTGTAAAACAAAAATAATGACAAGACCTACAAGTTTTTCATCTGCTGAAATACCCTGGTCTGGAGTTTCACAGTTCAAGGTAAAAAGAACCAAGCCTAAATCGTAAATATTTTAAGGGCACCATTACCGAAGGAAAAAATCAAAAGAAACAGATGGGAGATTTCAGAACATACCTTTGTATGAGTATACATTTGTTGACGTTGATCTACAACATTTGGGCAATGGCACAAAGTGTGTTTCTCAGTGCCTATCTCTTGGGATGTACACTTTAGACATAATGTTTAATGTGGGATGTCAAAGTATGTGTACGAAACATGGTGTGCTGGCGGCAATTGTCCGGTCAAGACGACCCGGGTTGCCATACATTAATTCAGATTTCCGACAATCGTAACCCAAAGATCGGCCCGGATCTCCTGTTATGATCAAGACCTTTGAAATCTGTTCTTTCACTTCGGTACAATACCTTTCTGCGTAAGGATCTGAGAAACTGTTAGCGTAGCTGATGTAATGGGGTTTTCTGCCTTTATTGCACAGTATTTTCAGAAATTTGTTTTAATCAATGTATTGATATCAATAAATAAGAACTTACTTCTCCACGATGAGGTGACGGCGAAAGATGACTATAGGGGTGACATGGATGGGAAAATAGAGCTTCGCAAAAGATGAAATACTGCACAGGAAATCCCAGAATGCATGTCGGGTGCACGAGTCTGCGTGTAGACCTCCTTCCTGGCAGGATATGAAATGGTCGCTAGGCAACCTGAACAGGAGGTCCAGCTTCGCGTTTGTGTAGTCACGTGACCATTTCAAGATAGAATGGTAATACCCTTTGGCAAGTACACTGGGTCTCAAGGCCGTACAGTACACAAGAAAACCACAACACAAACAGAAGGCCATTGTTTCACTGTATGGAACCTTTCGGAGAAGTTGACGGGTCACCAGAGTCGATACCCCAGCTCCGAGTGCTCGGGCAACAGCGAACAACGCCACCACGCTTCTCCTGCTATGGTCGTCCACGATGATAGTGAGTCCGGCCATGCCCCCTGCAAGTCCGTAGTTCCACCCATCCTGGAACACAAGTCCAGTCATGACATGAGTGAGATAGTTGTGTTTTACACCGCTCTTATAAGCATTCCATTAACATTACATTGTCAGTTTTATAGAGGAGGAAAACCCCTTGAGATAAGGTCGTAGAGCTGAGCATGGTGTATGTAAACCAAGAAACGTAATAAGACCCCGGATACGACAAAAGGACCGAACTTTCCTGAGTGAAATGCCCCTGATAGCTAAGGCCCCCTTATTGACATGGGCCTCCTTTCACAAACCACTAAGGTGATCGTAAGTCACAAGGTAATTTTAGTGCAATGCTAAAGAATGTAAGCGAAGGTTAACCTTAGTAAAGGTTGCTTCGCGAAAGGACCCCGTTGCCAATACGATAACATACCATACCACAGTATGGCGATATATATTGTTATCAGGTAAAAATGCATCCTTACATAAGTAGGGAATTACATCAGAATCCGTATATGGATTAGCAGCTTTACTCACCAGTGATACCGGATGGCACGGTATGGAGACAGAATGTCTAGAGAAAATGGCGTTTAGCCGTACGTTAGGAATATATCCGTCGCGAGAGACAGAACACAATAACAAATCAATAAAAGGGGAGAGGGACCGAACGGTACTTTTCAATCATAATATTCACGAGTGCTAGGACGGATACAGGATTAACGAATCAAAACGACGAGTTGAAACATGAAATACTGCACACAATTATGAGACAAATCATCAGAGTTGGTCTGTCGATTTCAGGAGACTGTGCCAAATTGGTTTTGCTGCAAGTATTAGATTTTGTGTTAGTGAGCACTTCATCGGTCTCAAATGAGATAAAACGGACTGTAGCGGATACTCACATTGATTCCTCGGTATTTCTTGAGGAGGTCCACGGCCAGGTGGTACACGCTAGGATACAGGCCCAGGAACGTGGAGAACCTGACGCAGTCCGAGCTCAAGATCTGTCCGGGGATCAGCGGTAGACTGAGAGAACAATTCAGGACAGCATAGAGTCAGAATCAGGTTGGTGAAACAAGTTTGTGTCGTTCAGACTTTGCTTATTTAGTGGTATCAATGATATATTAACAACTCAATAATGTGTTGGTTTAATTAAGTTTAATTTTCCGTTGGATATTTGTTTAAGGGAACACAATATCAGTTGCAAAATTAGAAACTGGTGCATACATTTCATCGTTTGATATTTAACGCCGCACTCAGAAATACTGGACAAGAGAACCAAATTAGAAGATAAAGCTACTCTGTTTTCAATTTTGCGGTCCTTTATCGTTGATTTAAGACCGCTAAATGTAATTTAAAAACCGAACGCGTTAGAATGAGCGATATTGTGAGCAGTCAGGGTACGATGGCTGGCTATCAAGCAAGTCGCCTAGTCTCACCACCCGATTCATTTGGTGGCCTTTTACGACTGATATATGTTGCTGAGGTTCAATTTTAACCCACGTATCGGGACACCACAAAATGGCCGGACACATTGTACTAACGTAGCGAATAGCGAATCGAACAGGGGCCTTTCGTGTGACCAGCCAACGCTCTATCCACTAGGCTACCCCACTCCCATAACAACGTTAACATAAAGGCACATGGTCACACATTTTCGACAATATCCTGGCCTATATTATATATATATGGCATATGCACTCACTTTAATTTCATATTTGATGCAATAAAAGACATATTATCCCTAACGAGTTGCCTGAAATCGATAATCGAAACTTCGAGGCGAACAGCTTCCAAACAGAGAATACTTGCCATATATAGAATGTAAACAATTGCATCGAAAACTGTCGCACGCAGTGTTGTCGGTAATTGCCGAAATGGTTTCAATCACAAGTTGTGCGAATGATATTAGTAAAGAGCGCTCCAAGGGGCATAACTCTATGGGGTTCGCTTGAAATAATGTTCGACCGGTAGAGGGCGCGAGAGTCGATTTAATGCAACGTTGCATTAATGCATTCGAACTTTTAAATTCAGTATTATAATCTAAATAGGTAATTGTTTTTGAATAAATTCTGGTAACTTCCCTGAATGCTGATAGTACTTAATACTGAGAGAAATACAGTATTTATTTTTAGAGATGTGTGGTGTGATATTGTGACTTTAATGGATTGTGTTGTTTTGTCATTCGGGTGATGGGTATATTTGTGGGAACTATTTTCAGTCGATTTAAGCGTCTATCATATAGTCGTTCCTATTTGTTCCAAATTATAATAAACCGATGGTGTTGGATATTATGTGTAATATCAATCTCTTTTTTGTCCAATTCACTCTTTCACACACAACGAAAACGCCCAGCTTACAGTGTGAGCTTGCGTTACTTTACCATCATTCAGCAATGTGATCTACAAGCCAGACCCCCCAAAATGGAGAAAATGTGGCGCAGTTCTGGCGACCGAATGGGATGTGATTTGGGATCATGAATTATTCAGCTTTTATTTAAAGCCGGTTGTCATCAGCTGCCGTGCGTGACTACCGTGCAGGGACCTTTTTAAGGTGCAACAAATTTAGCCGAAAGCTGGATGGTTTAATTTTATAACTCTTGTTTGGATTGACCGATTTTCATCGAAATAGTAGTTTTGGAATGCTCAGACATGATTTAAGCTTGTGGAAAATAATATTACATATATGCTCATCGCAAAAATATCTTGGTAAGGTCAAAGGTCAATTTTAATAGAAAGGGCATTTGATGAGAACATATGAGTTGAACTTTACAATTTTTTTTCAAAATTCCAATGTTTTTTTTCTGATTCAGCTATATCATTTGAAAATCATATATACCTTTGGTTGACATTGTATTCATGAAAAACTATTACAAGGTATCAAAGGTTGGTACTTTGTATTTAGATCAGCAAAATATTACATGATGTCTCTTCAACAGTAACAGCCCCATGCTTTATATATAGTATCAACGATACCAAATATAGCGAAGATACTGTTGGGCTATCATTAAAATCACACAACATAAAATAGCATATAATTCTATTATTCCAGATGTCGTTCGTTGCTCATCAAGGAATGATGAGTGAGTCTTGTCATCATAACAAAATCAACATTCCCTTCCTACCACTTCGTATGTATTGTTCTTAATGGGCATAGTGTATTCCAAGTTGACATGTTAGTCAATGACAACAATGTCAAGATCACGGGAACATGTTTCAAGTCCACATCCACATACTGAAGTACACAACAGGTTCAACCTCTTACAGCTACACCTTTCTGAACATTGTCGTTTACATGCACAAATATGAAGTTGAAGAAGGTCCACGGAAACGATTTAGTCTTAACTTATTTGCAACTTTATCACAGATCTATTACGACAGAAACGTATTGCTTCAAATACAAAACATTAAGTGCCTACTTTTATGGACAACTCAAAGATGTTGCTAGATAATATTCATATGATCATCTTGCTTCTACTGTAACGTTCATAAAATATGCAGGCCTCAGTTTTAGTTATATGTAATGATACACACAAAAGATTGACACACATAACATGGTCACGACACTATGAGCATACGGATACGATGGCGTGCTTCAAACAAGTGAGAACGATCGCGACCACCCAATCACATTAGTTCCCTCGTACGACAACATGGGTTGCTGAAAATCAATTTTGACCCAACATATTTGTGAACCTGTGAGTATAGTTAATAAATATATGCATAGTTAGTCTCATGATATGGACTGTAGATCATTCCAAATGCTATTATTGACAAAACAATGTATGTGGCCAATTTCAACTGGTCATTTCAAGTTGTACCTCAGAGAGCCAATTGTCAAGTTGCAATTAATTACTATCAGCTATTCAATACACGCACAGACGTTGGTATATACGTTGACAGACGCTTTAGAATTTGACTTTGCGTGGAAAACCTCGAAATCTTATACAGTGTATACATATTGACAGTAGTGGGTGACCTCGTCTAGAGGGATACTAAAAGACCAACTGTCGTTCATTTCCCGATTTCAGTATGTCGCATGACTGTGTTGTCCTTCAAGCAGAGAGTTAATGAATTGGCAATAGTTATCGCATCATGGAATTGGCTCACGTGAATCACTATCTTCATCAGCTGATGAACGTCGACAATACAACGTCAGCTCTAAAATATTGACAGACCTCCCCTAGATGAACACTACCAAGTCGGCTGTAGTCAACTGCATTGTTCCAACAGATATTATGAAGCCACCAGCTGTGGTCAGCAGAGCGTGTTTTGAATGAAGGACACCTTCTGCTTGCCCAGATCTACATATTTCATTTCCGAAATACGAATGCTAATATTACTAAGAGATTAGGTTTTTAAAATGTGTTTACCTCCTCGTAAGAACCACATTCACTCTGTATTGCTGGGACCTTACACATGCCAGTTGTCATACTCATACTCAAACGTTTCGGACCAACCCCTTCTGTAATGCAATAGACCAAAATGAAGCCAGTCTAGACCCCGACTGGTTCTGAATCTCCGAGCTCACTGGACTAATTCTGTATATACGGAGTTATATATTTCTATCAAAGTTTCCTATTTTCAGAGGCTTACGTTTTGTATAACGTGTCGGGGTCATGCAATTATGGATCCAAACATGCCCCGGATATGCTTATTGGTTTTTCAAGACCATACCTATGTTTCTGAATTCTCTCACATTAAAGAAATGTTGTTAGATCCAATATAAAACTTGCACACTGTGTAGCCTTTTTATGGCATTGGGTTTTGTGCGTGCGTGTGTTTGTTTGTTTTTGTTGATTTGTATGGGCTAGGTCTGACTTGATTTTGAGTGAGTGAGTGAGTGAGTGTGTGTGTGTGTGTGTTTGTGTGTGTGTACGTGTACTAACGGGTATTAAAGGTAGGGCAAAATGTGCTAAATTTTCCGCAAACACACTTCAAATGAAGATGGGTGTCTTCTTCATCTTGTTCTCCTTATTTGTGTATTGTCACACAACAGCATCGATCCTATTCACTATATTTAATCATAGGTAAATTTTCATAATGTTTGCACTGTAAACTGATCGACATGTAGATGCTTGATTGGCATTTCGATGTTGGAATGTAACATAACAACGTCCTTATTATTCACAACACGACGTTTCTGGGCTGCTTCTTTTCCCTTCACCTTCACCCTTCACAGATACCTCCCATCTTATCAATGGGGTAGTGGAAATAGAGGAAAGATGGGAGGTATCTGTTCAAGGCGTTAATGCGTTGATACGTCCAGACCTCCAGATAACCTGCAGCGTTGCTTATAATACTAAATCAATAATTTGAAAACAAGCTTACCTCAAAGAACTTTGAAAAGTAAAACAACACTGTGTGAGTAAGCAGGTTCCGATCACTAGTATTTTAACAGATGTTTTCTTATTGATGGAATGCAGTAATGTTGTTATCAGTTAACACCCAATAAACCAGCAGAGAAATAACATATTGCATAGCCTAAACAACTATCAAACCTCAATTTGAGTGACAACATTTAAGCCTGTAACATCTGTAGCCCTTTTCTCCCACTCACATTTGTCTAAAGAACTGACAATGAAAAAATAATTTTGGTAAAATTACCTTAAACGTGTAAAATCTGTCGTAATAGATCTGTGGTAAAGTTGCAAATAAGTCAAGACTAAATCGTTTCCGTAGACCTTCTTCAACTTCATATATGTGCATGTAAAGGTCAATGTACAGGAAGGTGTAGCTGTTAGACTGACTGACTGAGTTTAGTTTTACGCCGCTTTTAGCAATATTCCAGCAATATCACGGCGGGGGACACCAGAAATGGGCTTAACACATAGTGCCCATGTGGGGAATCGAACCCGGGTCTTCGGCGTGACGAGCCAACGCTTTAACCACTAGGCTACCCCACCGCCCCATAGTTGTAAGAGGTTGAACCTGTTGTGTACTTCAGAAACATGTTCCCGTGATCTTGACATTGACTAACATGTCAACTAGGAATAAATACACTATGCCGAATATGAACAATAAACACGAAGTGGTAGGAAGGAAATGTTGCTTGCTTTATGATGACAAGACTCACTCATCTTTCTTTGATGAGCAACGAAAGACATCTGGAATTATAGAATTATACATTTAAGAGCTTTCTGTTATGTTGTGTGATTACAATGATAGTCCAACATTATCTTCTACACCCCTGGTATCGTTGATACTATATATAAAGCATGGGGCTGTTACAGTTGAAGAGACATTATGTAAAATTTTGCTGCTGATCTAAGTACAAAGTATCAACTTTTGTTTCCTTATAATGGTTTTTCATGAATACAATGCCAATCAAGGTATATATGATTTTCAAATGATATAGTTTTTGGAAAAATTGCCTTTAATTTGTAAAGTTCAACTCACTTTTTCTCATCAAATGCCCTTTCTATTAAAATTGACCTTTGACCTTACCAAAATATTTTTGCGATGAGCATATCTTTAATAATATTGTCCGCAATTTTAAAACATGATCTGAGCATTCCAAAACTACTATTTTGATGAAAATCGGTCAATCCAAACCAGAGTTATTAAATTAAATCATCCAGCTATAATCGGTTTAAATCTTGCCATAACTGATGACATATTGCACCTTAAAAAAGCCCCTGCACGGTAGTCACGCACAGTAGCTGATGACAACCGGCTTTAAGTCAAAGCTAAATCATTTCTGATTGTGAAAAATCACACCCATTCGGTCGCCAGAACTGCACCACATTTTCACCATTTTTGGTGTCTGGCTTTTGGACCACAGTATACGGGACTGTGTGTGAAATAAGCCATTGAAATATTATCACCCAATTATTGTTAGATGTATACATAAAAATACTCACACAAAAAGCACAAAATACTCATGCAGAAACCTTATATAACAACTCTATTCGTAAATACTAAACACCCAGTGTAATATAAGCTTTCAGCTTCCGGATTATTCAGGTGTGGCTGACTTAAGGTTTACAGTCCGCCATTCCCACAAACACAAGATCAATTGTTGCTAACTTCAGAGACCTAAAGCCTTCAACTACGGCTCGTTGATACAACCATAAAAACATTTTGAAAAGTGAAAAGTAAACATGTCAAAGTATATTTCACTTGTTTTAATAATATGACGAGATTGGAAACATATGGTCCACTAGGTCAAGGTCGGAAAGATAATACCGGTGTTTACATTCACCAGTTATTACCCACACTAATCGTCTTATCTGAACCCTGTGTTTGGTGGATGTGTCCTGCTATCATAACATGGTCTATATTTATACAGGTTACAATGTAACAGTGGGTACACTGAGCACGGTTTGCAAAGATGATCATATACAGCCCGTGCAAATCATGACACTTGGCCTTGTCTTTACTGATTTGTGTAGGGACGATCATGGAAAACACCACTATCTCATGCATTGCGGCTTAATGTGAGTGAGTTTGTTTTTACGCCGTTTTTAGCAGTATTGCAGCAATATCACGGCGGGGGACACCAGAAATGGGCTTCACACATTGTACCCATGTGGGGAATCGAACCCGGGTCTTCGACGTGACGAGCGAACGCATTTATTAACCACTAGACTCCCCCCCACCCCCACTGCGACTTACAGTGAACTGTACACAGACACAGAGGAATGTTACAATAGGTGCTGTATGTCAAAGCCTATCATTCATGGACATGTTTAATAAATATGTTTAATAAATATGTCATTCTATTAAACAATAGCCACACAGGTGTAATGTAACTCACTCGGTTTGAGAGTGTGACACATACGTGACATTGAGGGCAATAGCTCACATTTGCAAGCCTCTATTGAGGATTAATCTTCTCAAGTAATCGTTTTACTTACCCACGTCGGAACGGATTTTTCGTTAGAGCCGTGACAGTTTTAAATCCAGAATACAACGCCAAGCCACTTGCAAATCCCCTGATGAAACGCCGAACAAACTTCTTAGTTCGTTTAGACATAATGACAGACTGCGACGGCGTCGTTTCTTGCGGACCATCTCTCACCTCCATTTTGCTGATCACTGTATCAGAAGACTGCTACACCCTGGTGGGGGCAGGTCCGACCATGTGACAACTGCTGTTGATAACACACTGTGTGATATGGCATGACGTCCAGTTGGAGGCCATACAGTACATTAGCCGTACTGCGTGAAGCGTTTAGGCCAATAAAGATAATATGTTTCTGGTCCCGACTCGCATCATTTTCAAAGGCCGTGGGTTAGCCTAGTGGTTAAAGCGTTCGCTCGTCACACCGAAGACCCGAGTTCGATTCCCCACATTGGCACAATGTGTGAAGCCCTATTTCTGGGCCCCCCGCCGTGATATTGCTGGAATACAATTGCTTAAAGCGGCGTTTTTATCCCTGATGATTTTCAAAATTCTATCCAAGGCAGGTAACTCTAACCAGCTAACATCAACTGACGCACGGTGCTTTTTAGTTACATAGCAGCAAATGTTGACACAAAATAATTGGTTGGCTGGTTTGTTGTTTAACACCGCACTCAGCAATATTCCAGCTATATGGCGGCGGTCTGTAACTGACCCAGTCTGGACCAGACAATCCAGTGACCAACATCATGAGCATCGTTCTACGCAATTGGGATATGATGACATGTGTCAACTAAGTCAGCGAGCCTGATCACCCGATCCCGTTAGTCGCCACTTACGACAAGCATGGGTTAGTGGTGACCATTTCTAACCCTGGTCATCTTGGGTCTTGTTCCATATAGGTCAACAGACTTAGCATTCATTTCAATGTACATGTATGCACAGAGTGTCCTTAATAACACTGCAATAAAATCATATTTTTTTGTTAATCCGGCTGGGCTCGGCTTCTTGTCTCGAGCAGAACACGTATAGTTGAGAGTGGTATTATGCGCGCTTTATCCGGACATTTTCCTACGGAGATTTAACATAGACCGACTTGCTTATGCAGATGAGGGAGAAATATTTGTTGACGTCAAAGCTACGAGAGTGAAGGCAACAACGATTAAGGCAAACGATTGAAATGAAAGTGTTAAACGGAGCAGAAAAGATTGTTTCATAATTACAGTGCTCGAAACGATAAAGTGGAAGCGGACGATGAATTGACTGGTGAATAGATGAGAACACGTGTTTCTGTTTCTTTTGTAAAACCAGGGTGTTAATGCGCGGAGTTACACACGCTCTATAAATAGTCATGTATCAGCACACACAGAACACCGCTACGAGGAGTGGGAATTAAAACCTCTACATCAGCACACAAATCACACCGCTGCAAGGAGTTGGAATTAAAACCTCTACATCAGCACACACACCACAACGCTGCGAGGAGTTGGAATTAAAACCTCTACATTAGCACACAAATCACACCGCTGCAAGGATATATATACATACATGGGCACTTACAAAGAAAACATGTATAGCAAGGTTAACAATGGTGAGGAAAGAATATGTAATAACAACATGAGGCCACTGATACATTAAAACAACATGGTAATAGATTGATGGGATGTAATCCAAACACGAGGAGGCCAGTGATACGCTAAAACAACATGATAATTGATAGGTAGTAGAATAACACAAGGAAGCCAGTGATACCGCACAAACACGCGTTAGGGAGGGCAGCGAACATTACAAGCAAGAGGCCAGTGGGCTGATGAGGTAGTGATAAGCAATAGCGATGTACATGTAATTAAATGAGTGAGTCCCATACATGGTATGTACATTCCTTGGTCACGGTTGATTTCCGTATGTCAATGGCTTCCTGAAGCTTCCTTTGGCGCCTGGTGTTGTTTGTGGACAGGATTTTGGTGGCTTCCCATTTGATGGTGTGGTCCTTGTTCCTTCATATATGTTCTGATATGGTACTCTACTAGACTTCTGGGCGAGCTTGTCGACGGAGGCTTGGTGTTCCGAGAGTCTTGTGTTGACAGGTCGCAGCGTTTCCCAGATGTACAACTAACGGGATCGGGTGGTCAGGCTCGCTGACTTGGTTGACACATGCCATCTATTCCCAATTGCGTAGATAGATGCTCATGCTGTTGATCACTGGATTGTCTGGTCCAGATTCGATTATTTACAGACCGCCGCTATATAGCTGGAATATTGCTGAGTGCAGCGTACAATTAAACTCACTCACTTAAAGCGAACCCGAGTTTGTCCATGTAGACAGACAGACAGACAGAAACAGGCATATAGTTTATTTGAACCACACCTCTTATATACATTAAAAGTACATTTAAAACAGGTAAAATATAGCAAAATATGAAACGTATGAGCCACTGTATGAGAGTTACATAAGCTTATATATCATATAAGGAAAACATTACTTGATCATCATTTGAACATAGATTATATATGTATACATACAGATATACTTAAGAGGTAAAATGTAGGCATGCAAACTTAAAACATAATGAAAATACGGTAAAGTTATACACATTGCATGTTCAATTCAAAGGTTGTACAACGAAACAACGGTTTTAATAACAGGCTGTAAGGTGAACAGTGGGCATCCGAATGTTTGTAGTATTCCCCCAAAACTTCAATGTTCACCGTACAGCAAATAGTTCTTCATATGTAAAACACGGGAACAGTCAAAATATGGAATTGCACCTGACATACATTTTGTCACTGATGCGATAACTTTTTAATGTGTTTCACATGTCTACCAAACTTTTTGATTCTTTACTCAGTCCCTTGCTTGTTGCAAACCTTGATCAAACTCATTTTGAACAGGAGTCGCGTAGAGATCTTTGGAATCTTCCAAGAAAGCGAGCTCCACTGTACCTTAAAAGTTGTGTAACACAGAAGGCTTTACCTACTGGAATATGTCTTTATACATGGATCGAAAATTAAAAGTGACGAGACAGATTCCTGAAATCACTAAGTTGCCAAATAAACTCTTTCCTCTTCAGATTCTTGTATAATATCAAACATTATGTGACACTTATTTCAATATGTCAACTCAGGCGAAATAAAATCATTTTGCGCTCTGACAATCTGGGACCAACTGAAATATAATTCAATCGGGACAAAAATTAACATTCAACATTATTTATTCATATGATTGAAACGCATATTGACACATATTGAGATGCCGACACAATCCTGCGGACAGAACTGTAAAACGGGAACCTACGTCTGTTGCACAAATTGCACAGGTATTTCTGTCAATACAAGTTTCTCGACAGTTGTTATATTTAGATAGTTACAAAGAACTGCATCATGACCTATAGGAATAATGTCGAATGTATCGATACTGAAAAGAAATAACGCTATGTGAACATCCGTCGGCCATGTCACAGAAATACAGATGTATAAAACTAACATTTACAAGACTTGTGTTTGTAGTGGTTCACCAAGGACAACAATATTTCTGCTTTATGATGGCTACCTATAAATACCTGTCTGGACCAGTAAATCAATGGCTGGCGACACAGGCAACACTTCACAGGTCTGATAATAGGAACTCACTGAACGTCACCTTTCACCCAAGTTAGCTACATACGACCATAAGAAGAAGAACAGTGCTCAGGACCTTTTCCGAACCTGACACTAATGAAATATAACGCAAATATACAATATGTGTAATGAAATCAATCCAATGTTCCCAAAGCCCTGCTGTTTGACAACAGTTAATGATAATAAACATGAATTCACAATACACATACATAAAATACAGTTAACTGTGTCTCCCCTCACAACTGCCGTTCCATGATCATTTGCATTTAAAAACACAATTGCCTTCTCAATTTTGCTTGGAGATGAATATGTTTATCTCTCAGTAATTCACGTTTCTTGTTTGAGTAGATGATATAAATGATTTTTCATTCCTCATCCGTCTTGATGCACTTGCTGACCTCCGCCCACAGCCTGCCTTCATCGCCCATGTATCTACCCACACTAAAGATGTGTCTCTCCTCCACGACATTCAGTAAGGTGGGAGGGATGTCCCCTGGTCTCACGTCCCTAAACAGCACCAGAACAATGCTTCCTGTGGGCATTCTCGAAGACGAATACACAACACGGTTGACAATGAAGCGGCACCACTGATCCTCTACAAACGACTGAGTGATAATGAGGACCGTTTTCCAACTGGAATCTATTCCGTTGATGATGTCGTCGGCTATTTGTCCTCCAGGGATGGTGTCTCTGTCCTTGAGGAAGAGCTTGACTCTGTGTCTATCTTCTAGGTATTCTCTCACAGTGTGACAGACGTACTGGTAATCAACGTCGCTGTAGCCGATGTAGGCGTCGTTAGGGACGTCAACCCGTCTCAATGGGTTTGGAACATTTACAAAGCCAAACAACCGCAATAAAATATTGAAAAGGAGAGTCTTCTTTTGACTTATCATATACGTTAGAGTGAATAAGAAGAAGAGTATTGCAAAACCCGAAATGCAAAAAGAAAGCCAAAATGGACCCGAACAACGTCTCCATATTTCTTCGTAGTGACTATAAACATATGATGGGGACTCAGTGCGTCCGTTCTCCAGCACGCAGATATAGTCGTCTATACTCTTTATGGTTGCATCTGTTGAGAAAAGCCACAGAACAAAGTCAAGGCTTTTACAGCCACAAGACAGAAGGTTGCCATTCAGGTTCAGAGAAAAGTTGTGTCTGGCTGCCAAGTCATCAACAAGGGTCATCTCTGTGTCTGATAGAACAGGGAGCGAGTTGAAGCTGAGGTCAAGGTCACGCAGGGAAGGTATGGTTGCCAGATCAAATGGGACAGTCTCAAAGCGATTGAATGATAGATCGATATTGGTTAGCGGATTATTAGAAAATATCTTCCGATCCATGACTGTAAGCTCATTGTAACTGAGAACGATAGTGTTTAACCTAATTAAGGGTCGAAAAACTTCACTTCCATGATCTAAAAGGAAAATTCTGTCAAGTCCAATTTGAGACATCTTTAGAATTTCAAGGCTCGGGAAATAGGTCATAGTGTCGGGTTTCATTTTTCCCAAGGAATTACCCGAGAGGTCAAACTCTGTGAGGTTCTCTAAGCCATAAACACCATACTGAAAAGCTTCAAGCCCATTGAAGGCAAAGATAAATCTCCGGAGTGATACTGCATTTAAAATCACGATTTTACTATTCAACTTCCCTATGTCACTTAATGTACCGTGGATGTACAGGGATTGTAGAGTTGGTGGACACGAGAACCCGAAGCTTGGTGATGATGCAGGAAATCCGAAATTTGGCATCTTCGAAAGTAACTCATTTTTCCTGAAATGGTTTGAAACGTTGACAAACAAAATACGTGGCGCAAAGGATAAACTGAATATCAACATCCTATCCCCTAATAAGTGATTATCAGAAAAATCAATATGTTCAATACAGTTGGAGAAACGAGAATCAGGTTTCAAAATGGAGGTGTCAACCCACAGTATCTTGTTACTCTTCATAGAAAATATTTCTACGCACACATCCTTCAGGTTTTCTAGTATGGCCTTCGTCAGGATCCTTCGATCCAGGCTGCCATACTGTAAGTCTCTGAATGGATATATACGATCAAAGTAAACAGAGGTCATGTTGAGGTAACTCAGACTATACATGGAAGTCACAGCTTCTTTTGGAGTAACCTGCATAGCATTAGAAAGGATAAGATTTTTAAGTTTCCTAAGATGTATGAAGGCCATTTTGTCTAGATCCGTGAAGGGGGCAGTTCACAAAGTCAAGGTTTTCAATGTCACTATGCCGAAATGATCTGAGAGTGTCATTTTTTAGTGCCTGAATTTTACAGCCAGTAAAACCAAAGATAAGCGTTTTTAGATTCGTCATGTTTGCAAAACCAGATCCAAAACTGGAAAGTTGAAATGTGTCAATTTTTTAATTCCTTTACACTTCTGAGATTTGCTATAGCATTCTCAGGATAGACACCTTCAAGACGAGGATCGTTGTTGTGTAGATGAAGCTTCTGAAGCTGCTGAAGAGGAAGAAAGACATCATCTGGGTAGGTGGTGGAATCCAGCATCAGTCGGTTATCATTTAAGAATAATTCCTGGAGATTTCGTGTGTCTGTAAATGTCCTACTGTCAAGTTTTGATAAACTGTTGCTTGACAGATCCAAGTATTTGAGATTATCCAACGAAGGGTAGGCTGGAAAGTTCAAAGCGGTAATATTGTTTTCACTTAGATCTAGTGATGTTGTGGAAACAGGCAAACCTGATGGAATATGAGATAGATTGATGTTGGCACAATCAGCATATGTCCCTCCATATATGTCATCATGTCGAAAGAGGCATCCATTGACGAGGGCGGCACAAAACCAAGGTACCAGAAGAAGCACTGTGGTGGCCATTCTGCTCGTTATCTGTAATTGATCAATAACCGTAACACAAACAGTGAGAGTTAATGAGAGCAAACAGTTGAGTTCATGACAAACCGACCAGAGAATTCATCTCAGTGGGGGAGATCTAGGGCATTAAATGTTATAATTTTCATGTGACATCCAAGGAACCCCGAAACAATCCTCCTGGGTCTTAATTACTCATTCTCCGGACAAGCATAAAAGTTTTGGCCATCGGATCTTCGTTAGAAGAAAATAGAAAACATGACAATATTTGAAACGTAAGTGTTGATTTTATTTAATTGAAATGAATAAAACGATACAATTACTTTAGAATCAAGGTGGGAAATAGCTTCAGTTATTAAGAAATAGTACAATCATTTCGATTTGCTCCAGTGCCGCAGCCTCTCTGAAATATCAGAGCTCAAGGGTTCTTTTGCATGTTCATTGTCACCGCGTAATCAACACAGGACAAACGTAAGATCTTCAATTGTCAAGTTGTATGTTTGCAATTTAGAACTGAACGGTTTGAAACAGAAGGCCAGAGACCAATGTACATTGGGAAGCGAACCTTACGACCAAACTCAGTCTAGTTTAAATACCACAACAGAGGTGAGGTGAGGTGAGGTGAGGTGAGGTGAGGTGAGGTTAAATTGTGCTTGAGAATATTTCGCTCATATGACGACGTGCATGCGTGTGTGTGTATGTGCGGCTGCTTGTACTAGCCCAGACTGAAGCTGGTTTTATAGTGCTAGCCCACTGAGATACCATGCCACAGTGAAGCATGAATACCCCACTCAGACACATTATACTGACTCCGAGCCGAACAGTCCTTGTTGTACCCATTAATGCCGAGCGCCAGGCAGGGACCAACAAGTACCATATTGTAACGTCTTTTGGTATGACGCGGTCGGTTTGAAACAGAAGGCCAGAGACCAATGTATATTGGGAAGCGAAATTTACGACCAAAATCAGTCTAGTTTAAATACCACAATAGATACATCCATGAAGTAACAAATATTCACGATACCAAAGTCCTTCAAGGCAATGGTCATTGGACTCACACATATAACAATATGTGAAGCTCAGTTCTGGTATCCCCCCACCCCACACACACACACACACTCCACGTGATATTGCTAGAATATTGCTAAAAGCGGCCTAAAAATAAACTCACTCACCATATTATGTAGCACATGTTTATCATTCCTATTGATTAGTGTTAACAGCAAAACATAAAAATATATATATCATTCGTTATCCACATTTATGTTGATGTGGATACCTATGACTTTTACATACGTAACTATGTACTCGTGTCATTCCGGCAAGCCGGATGGCGACTCGTACCACTCTTGTGGCCATGTTCAAGACTGGGCCTTGTCTAAGCGCAAACGGGCAGGGAGATGAAACTAGTCAAGGACTATTTCAAAGGAAAGATACACTGAATTTCCAAACATGGTTACTCCAAAAAAATTATACTACAACACGGAAGTCACTTTAAGTAAGTTTCTTATGTCGTTAACAAATTTCAGTAACAAGATAAGTTTTATAATCACGGACATAATAGTAAAAATCGATAATCTCAAAGAAACTGTTTGACCACATTTCATATTTTACTACGCGCGATTTGATTCGTTTGCCACGATTCTTGGCAATAATGGCGACCATACAGGTACGAGTCTTCTTGTAGGTCACGGAAATGGGCGAGTGGTTATGAATGTGACTTTTAATGAACCAGTGCTAAGCATAACATAGTTATGTCCCTTTTACTTCGTGGGTATGTGTTGTCGTTATATGGCTGAAATAATGCCGATGCGACGTACAACTCAACCCGTGCGAGAGTAGGAAAATTGATTTTCGTCATTTATGGCAAGCTATTTTTCGCATACAATGTGTGACAGTAAACAAAAGCATCAAATTGTTACGTATAATTATGTCAATCAGATATCAGGAAGTAAGTTGTTCGCTGGCAATTTGCGTAATGCTGTTCGTCGCCTATTTTGTTCCTTTGTGTACGATAAAAAGTGGCAAAATAATATGTAATTGGACACAAGACAAAATATGGGATAGCCCTTAAATAACACAGCACTTTCTCAAAGCAATTAGCAGGTAATTGAACACCATTATGAAATTGTGATATTTTATATCCCTGTTTGTATAGCCCGTGGTATACTCAGTTCTGGCACAACGTTCACTTCTATAAACGTGCGTTAACCCTAAGGATGCTGAGTGAGTGGTGAGTGAGTGAGTAAGTTTTAGCCCGCTTTAGCAATATTCAAGCAATATCACGGCTGGAAACACAAGAAATGGGCTTCACACATTGTACCCATAGGGGGAATCAAACCGCTAGGCTACCCTACCAGGGATGCTGAGCTATTTTTGGGACAAATATTTTTTTAAGTTAACTAAAATGACTGAGTAAAACCATTTTTTCGTATGAATTTACACCTTCCCTTTAGCCACTGCGTTTAGCCATTACTTAAAACAACAAAGTTTAAAGCAATTATCAACACGCGCGCACCAAAAACGACCGAGAAAGCGATGTATATTTCACACCCTGAAATATATCGCACTGTTGTCACATGTGGTCAAAAAATTTGTATCAATTAAAGTACCACAATGCTAAAACTGCGGCAATACGGCAATCAAACACACACACACACACACACACACACACACACACACACACACACACACACACACACACACACACACACACACACACACACACACACACACACACACACACACACACACACCACACCACACCACCCCAAAAAAACACAAGAAAAAAACAAACCAAACCAAACAAAACATAAAACAACAACAAGAAAAACAAAACAAAAAACCCAATCAAAGCAACAACAAAATAACAAAAATAAACAAACAAATAATCCAAAGAAAACAAAAAACAACAACTGCTCGTTGCGCTGTGGTTAATGTTCTAACGTTTGGGGATCATGCAAGGGCGACAACTCGACGACGATGTACCTTCTACGCCTTCACAGTACATATACTAATTACTCGTACAGTAAGCGAGAAAGAAAGGCGTGTCCTGACGCCGATTCAAGAGCTTGTGTCTGTTCGATTCATGCTACATGGTGCTAATATGGCATGACAGGTTTATAGCTGATAAACATGGCGACATACGTCTTGATACTCTGATGTTGCACCAAGGGAAAAATTATGCTTCATATTTCCCCTTCCGGTAGGTTTTCACGCTTTGATACAGGATGTGAATCTCGAATACAGGATTTGTTGACACATTGTGGAAAAGTTAAAAATCCCAGCCATGAAACATGATCCTGCGTGTTACACATTAGAATTAGACACAAAGAATTAGGACTATTAAAGTTCTCCCTTCTCGCTTGAAAATAAATACAACTGTCACGTGAAAAAATGTGCTTCCTCCTTGAAACAGTGTGTGTATGTCGCTTTGTATATTCTGAAGGGACGGCGTTCGAAGCAAACCAGACGGCTTAGGCGCCGCAATTAGCTGTGCAGAGTTCCGTCCCTTGGGCACGCTAGAAAGCTTTGATTATAGGCTCGAATCTCAGGTTCACCACGACCATGTTTCTAGGTTTATCAGAACCATCCCGTTCTGGTTTGTTACACAGTGGAGAACACCCCAGACCAGTAGCCTAGTGGTTAAAGCGTGTGTGAAGCCCATTTCTGGTGTCCCCCGCCGTGATATTGCTGGAATATTGCTAAAAGCGGTGTAACACCATACTCACTCCACTCACTCCTAGACCTGCGTTTCTTCGGGATTCCCTCCCACATAAAGCTGACACGCCATGATATAACTGGAATAGTGTTCCAAGAGGCGTCAAAACGTACTCACTCTGCTTCTTAGGACATCACAGGCAGATACATCTTCATCAGGAATGAGTTTGAAGGTAAAATGACTTTTCTCCTAATGATTGATTTATCCATATGAGCGTTTAAACCGTCCCTATTTCTGTCACCAATGCTCTGTCACTCATTGTTTTCCAGAGCATCACCGGGGCGATGAGGTAGCCTAATGGTTAAAGCGTTGGTTCGTCACGCCGAAGACCCGGGTTCGTATCCCCACATGGGCATAATGTGCAAAGCCCATTTCTGGTGTCCCCCGCCGTGATGTTGCTGGAATATTGCTAAAAGCGGCGTAAAACCAAACTCAGTCAGTCAGTCCAGAGCACCACAGGCAGATAAACTCTCTGCTAACTCTTCCAACACGTGAGTGAGTGTGGTTTTACGCCGCTTGTAGCAATATTCCAGCAATATCACGTCAGGGGACACCAGATATGGGCTTCACGCATTGTAACCATGTGGGGAATCGGACCTGGGCCCCGTTCCTGAAAGCGATCGTAGCGCTACGACAGTCGTAAGTCTATGTTAAAGTATGGGAGTTACGACTGTCGTAGCGCTACAATCGCTTTGAGGAACGGGGCCCTGGGCCTTCGGTGTAACGAGAAAACGCTTTAAACACAAGGGTACCCCTAAACCCTCTTCCAATAAATGTCGTGTTTTACCCTAGGATGTGAATATCGATCTGTATTTACTACAGTCACTAACATGCTTTTCTCTCAAATCTACCAGTTAACGCAACGCATCAAAAGACAAATCAGATGCAAAACATGAAGTTTCTATTATATTTCAGTCAGCGCTGCATCACGGACATTAGAGGTTTCATTGTATAAATAGGCGTCCGAACGGTAACTTATAAATGGACGCTTCCAAAGTAAGCCATTATGATAACAAGATTAGCAATAGTAACTTGCAAACTGTCGCCGCAAAAATGTAACTATAAACATGTAATTCAACAGTAGCTGTGAACGTATTTTTCCCAACAGTAATCTGTACACACGTACTAGGGGGGTCAGCAAATTTGTACACACGTACTAGTGGGGTCAGCAAATTTGTACACACGTACTAGGGGTCAGCAAATTTGTACACACGTACTAGGGGTCAGCAAATTTGTACACACGTACTAGGGGGTCAGCAAATTTGTACACACGTACTAGGGGGTCAGCAAATTTGTACACACGTACTAGGGGGTCAGCAAATTTGTCACGCGTACTAGGGGGTCACCAATTTTGTACACACGTACTAGGGGGGTCAGCAATTTCGTACATAAAAATACGTTTAAAATTATGCTTAGAAATTATGGGAAGGGAAGGGGGGGTCATTGATTTTGTACATGATATGCAGGGGTCACGTATTTTGTACATATATTTTAAGGGGGTCATTCACATTGTATATGCTTCTCCATAAAACTCATCATCACTCCACCTAGCCATAAATCATGAACGGCCCCTCAGCAAACATTCCTCAAAGTAACCCGTTAAATGGATGTTCCCGTCAGTATTCTCTAAACAGACACTCACCAGAAACCTGTAATTGGAGGGTCCCAATGGTAACTGTGAAATGGTGATGGGTCCGAACGAAGAAGTGAACGCATCACCATACACCACTAAGGACGAGAAGTACGTCCTCGTGCACTCATTTTGTTTCTTTTGGAAGAAATGTACAGAAAGAACTTAATTAATTATAAGCGCCCCCTGACATCTCTCACGATTTCAAGAATGAGCCCCGATCTTAACCATTTGGAGCATATCTGGGACATGATTGGTCGTCGTGGGCAACAAAGGCATCTTCCTGTACAGAACCTGGCCCAATTGGAAGCTGCTTTATACGAGGTATGGCGCAGACTGCCCCTTCTGAGGATGGGGAGGCTGACAGGGGGTATGAGGAGGAGGGTGTTGGCTGTCATACTGTCATAGGGAAGTTGCACTCGGTATTGAATCGTGTAAGACACGCAAAACGACATTTTAAATGTTCATATACACCAATAAATTCAACATTAACCATTTCAGGGCCATAATTGTACAGACATGGTTTTGTATGAAAATCAGTGTTTTTTTTATAAAATGTGCAATTAGCATCATAAAATCAACATAATTCCAATGATTTTGTCGTTTTTTATGAATCAAACGATCATGCGGGTCAGAACATCTCATGTTTTTCCATCGTGGTCACAAAGAGAAGTTTTATGTACGTGTTGAAAACCGATCATTGCAAAAATACAGGGGTGCTAAATTGAATTCTTTGTGTATAGATTGTTTACTGTTTTTAAAAATGGACCCTCCAGTGTCCCCCAAAACATAAAATGGTGGATCGAACACCTTGTTATACACGATTGTTACGCAACAGTGAGTAGATGGCTGTTTTACGTTGTTTTAACCATGCTGCAAGTATGTTTCATCTGACTCTGGTCCTACACATAATGCAAGTAAACTGAAGGTCACTGTCATTTGTTCCCTGTTTAACCCATGACTAACTGTTATAAATGAGTAACACATAACAGCAAGTTAGTAACTGATATTGATTCAGAATGGAAACATGGAAGCATCCAAGAAGAGATGAACACTTACTTTGTTATGTCTTGCCGTACCCAAGTCTAATCACAACAGGCCCTTGAAAAAGGAAGTTAATTCAGGCACAGATGACTGGTTTCCCATTGTTACGCTCAGTCGGAAAATGACACTCGGATCAGCTCGACCTTTTCCTCCGACAGCACTACTTTACATGAAGTCTGTTCCAGAAGTGCATTGTGCTACCTCCGGTGAACTCATCCTATTGTTCTATGCTGGCTTATCCCTTTTCAGCAATTCCTTCGGTCCCAATTGTTCAGATCCATGCTCATGATGTCAGTCACTGGATTGTTGGATCCAGAATCGATCATAGGCCGCTCTGACAGAGCTATAATATTCCCGCGTCCGTCGGTAAACAAACCAAAAAACAAACCAAAAAATCAATAAAAAAATAAAATAAAAATACCCAAACAAACAATCATAAATCGGTCCCAATTGCTCAGATCGATGCTTATGATGTCAGTCACGGGATTATTTGACCCAGATTCGAATTTTATAGGTCGTCGTCACAGAGCTATAATATTCAAGAGTGCGTTACTAAACCAAAAAAACCCCAAAACTGAGGTATCAAAAGCCTGATTAAGGAGACGGTAGATAGAAGCAGTCAGTAGTGACACCAAGAGTGACATGTCATGGATGTCGATATACTTCAATATGTCACAAGCTCAATAAATGTCATCATATTAGATTTGGTGTTAAGCATCCTATGCTTGTCGTCAGGCGCGGCTGACGGGAACGGTTGGTTAGGCTCGCTGATTTGGGAGACACATGCAATCGTATCCCAATTGCATGGATCGATGCTCATGCTTTGATCACTGAATTGTCTGGTCCAGACCCGATTATTTACATGCCGTATACCTAGGGTATTGCTGAGGGCGGCGTTAAACAAACAAACCAACATGTCATAAAAACTGGTAAAAATGCATCAAAACATACCCACCACGCAACACCCGACTGACACGCTTCCCTTATAAGATGTAGATTTCGACTCTTGTTTAAACACTATCGCAGGTACAACTCTTCCTCGCGGTGTATAGCAGTTATAAAACTGACTACGTTTAACCAAACATGTAGGCAGCTTACTGAATTTTGTTCTCCATTTTGTACACAATTTAACTACAGTTTACTGAGTTGTTTTCAGATTTATAACAATTCTGAAAAAAAATATTACCATAATGAAGGGGAGTGGAGTCTTTGTGATCTTTTCGACGGAAACATGTCACACAGTTTTTGTGATTTTTAAATGAGCAAGGGAATGGTAAGGTATGGTAAATGGCCTGTATACCTACAAAATCAATAAAACCTGATAGTTGAATTCACATTTACTTACATTAGGTTTCCACCAGTAACAAGTAAATATATGTTGTTCAGAAACTTCTGATAATTATGTAAAACCATTAATTGTCACGAAATTAATACTTTTTGATAAATAATCGGTAAATTGTGACAAATGACTCCATAAAGAAGTGTAAAAATAATACAAAGTGTTCCGATTAGAGATTACCCCCTTTCATCATAAAGCATGTGCTGTTTTATCAGCGAAAAGAAACCCGAATACATTAATTTCCATGAACTGGTTTAATGTCACAGAAACTTTGTGATTACGAAATTGATGTAACGGAAAATTCCTCCATTGCCATTATCTATGCAACATCTTGACTTGCCCCAATGAATTACAATTGTGTAGCATAACATTATGCGGTGATATGGAAAATTATAACCTAAAATACCAGAAAGTAAAGCCATAATTACAATTTCGTCTTGTCAAAACTCATCTCAGTGCAAAGATTCTGTGACATATCGCAAAGTTTCTGTCGCAAAATTGACAAAGACTCCACTCTTACTGAAACCAAATTCCCTACCAGTAAGGGGGAAGCAATATATGATACCGCCGATGTCATCCGCAACGGCCACTACGCAGTTTGTTCGCTGGTCTTCATGGTCTTCATGTCAGACCATCTAGGTCTAAGTAATCTTGCCTTCCATATATGTAAAGCACGTGCATTAAAGTACTGTCGGAAATTGAAAAAGACCCAGTTTTTACGCCGTTACTCTGTATCCCTAAAATTTACACAATTACAAATAGCAAATGTCGAAATAACCCACTTCGGTCTAACTGGGCGTTCAGTGGGATGCGTAATTGGATATCCAGAAAACCATGTTTGCTCGTACAATCGGGCAAAACTTAGAAAATATACGAATAGTTATTGAAAACATTAGATCAGACTATAGATGGCAATTAGGTCGCTCAGCCAGGTATTATGACGACGGACCGTCGACTCACCTGGCATGAAATGCATGTGCTGCCAACAGGCACAAGGGGTCATCTCAAAGACATTTTATGCTTTTGAAAATGTCTCATCTATTGATTAACATCTTACATGTCTTTCTTTCATAAAGGTTATGTTGAGATATGTAAAAGTGTATAATACCCATAGAAAAACTTAAAATCAGCCATCGTATTAAATGTCTCGAAATATATAGGTGGCTTGACCACCCGATGATCGACAGGGCTGGATATTATTTGTAAATTGTTATGACATGCCGTTTGCTTCCCCAGTTGAATTCCCCTAGGATTATCTTATCCTAGCTGATATCTCTATCCCTCAGCCGGACCCCAACCACCGTCTGCGACACCCGCCCTGGCATCGCACTCTAATTTACATAAAGCCATGTTCTGTTCCTAATAAGTCGTTTTGGACAATTATGAAAAATGTAGACTAACTTATTAAAGATAGGAGTGCGCTCAGAGCTGACCATAGGCAAATATGGCTATAACCAATGACTGTAGGCCCGTACTCAACGTTAAAGGCCCGATAATAACGATGAAGGTAGTCTCGTATATACACATTGATGGTAGGCCCGTGTATAAATGTCTGAGATAGAGCGTATATAAACGTCTGTATATAAAGGTTGATGATAGGTCCGTATATAAAGGTTGAAGGCAGGCCCACATGTAGACATTGAAGGTAGGACAGTATATAAAGATTGAACCTAGGTCTGTTTATAATTTTAGATGATTGGCCCGTATACAAAACTTGACCGTAGGCCGGCACATAAACTTTGTAGTAGTCTCATATGTAAGGGTTAAAGGTAGGTCCGCATATAGGTTACACAACACCAAATGTTTTCCTATAGACTTCTATAGTAACCTTATATTTTCTTTGATTATCCAGGCTATCAACAGCCCTACCATGTACACATGGGTACAGTCAGGCCTTTAACAACAAGGCACCCGTGAAGAGCCACCTCCTCGTGGTGGGTGCTGGGTAACGCTAAGCGCTCTTCGACCCCACGTTGTGGACCCGGGGGTACATTTGGTCCACCAACCTGTTGGCCGTGGGTTGCGCCCCTGTGTCGGTGGAGGACGGGAGTCTGGTGGTTGAGGGCATTGGTTCCAGAAACAGCGTTCCTTTGCCCAACACACTACTTCGCCCCTTACTTCACCAAGACAGGTGGTTGAATGGGCCCGGTTCAACCAATCGGCTGGTCATGCCAAGCCCTGATTATTATTGTATTTCACAAAATACTTCAACTTTTTAACTTGTTTTGATAAAGGTCTTGGCCAAATTATCTATCACTTGAATTTCAAGTGCATCTTCATTAATTTTGTAATTTGCGAAGAGTCATATACCCAGAAGGCGGTGGCTCATCGGCCATTCTGGTAGATTCATTAATTCTTTAATTCTTCTGCTGGAGTCTATCATCCGGGTATCCCTGGTGCTACAAGTCGGAGATCCACTTGTTATTAGCATTGTCTTTATGACACTCCGTGGCGGGTGGGGAGCTCGGATGATGAACCATTATATTAAACAACCATGGAGTACCAAACCCACTAAAAAAAAACCCAAACGTCCACTAGACAACGACGATGAATGACCTTCAAAATCTATCGATTACTGGCCACGTTTCCTGGTGCTGGAAAGTCCTGATAAAACGCCCCTGAAATTAAACCCATTTGCTGTATCAAAGGGTATACATGGCTCTGCGGGAGACGCCAAAAACATTAAACGTTTAAGTTCAGGTGCATTGCTAATTGAATGTAGCAAAAGGCAAGAAGCATCAAACCTAATGTCAATTGAATCATTTGTGGGCATCCCTGTCTCAGTGTCTGCACACAGAACACTGAACACCAGCAAAGGCATAATCAGAGACAGAGAACGCTTGTTGCCTGACATGACGGAACTAGATATATGTGTCTGAAATGAAGGCCCAAGAAGTTACCTATGTCAATAGGTTCACTACCCGCAAAAACAATGAGACTATTCCAACTAAGACCTATCTGTTTTCATTCTCAACCCCGAATCCCCCGCAGTCAATAAAGGCAGGATATTGTAAAATTGCAGTAGATATCGATATTTTAAATCCGTTAAGGTGGTATAGATGCCAAAAATATGGTCATGGCGCAAGCACTTGCACAAAGCCAGTAACATGTGGTCATTGTAGCGAGACGTCTCATGTCACGGAAGACTGTGACAGTGACTTTAAAAAGTGAACAAACTGTTCAAAAGTTTCAAAAGACTGTTTCAAAAGACTGCAAAATGTTGAAAAAACAAATGGACATTAACAGAATTAAATTCACACAAAACATTAGCTTTGCTGATGCAAAAAAACTGGTTGAATCTACATTGCCAAATGATACGTATGCATCTGTCACTAAGACACCCTCTGAAATCAGGCCAAAGGTAAATACATCGCCAGTATCCACATCCTCTGTAACCTGCCAAACAGATTTGACTTTGGTCAAAACGAACAAGCCAGAAATTGTCACACCCGTGCGTTCTACATATACTTCGGAATCATGTATGTCTACAAAACTGTGGAACCACTTCCTTGCACGCCCCAAACCCACTCAGAAGCAACTTATGATCGTGATACATCTTCTCAGGCGTCTCAAATGTCTCAGTCTACAAGTAACGTTCAGCCAATCGTCAAAAGCAAAGGCAAACCAAAGCAAGATTCTTTGAAAATACAAAGTGGCAGAGCCCCAAAATGTTCCGATGATAAAGTCAAATTATACAACAAATACGGATCACTTGAGATCATGGACGTTATAATCAAGATCAGGGTATCCCACAAGGCAGTATTTTTGTCTGTCACATTGTTTAGTATTAAGATAAATAGTTTATCAAAAGTTGTAAATGATTCAATTGATGGATCATTATTTGTGGATGATTTCAATATTTCTTGTCGCTGTAAAAATATGCATACTATTGAACGACAACTGCAGTTGTGTTTAAACAAAATGAAATAAATGGTGTGTTGAAAACGGCTTTAAATTTCCTAAATCAAAAACTAATTGTATACATTTCTGCCGTAAATATAGCCTCTTGGGCCTGATTTTCGAATCCCATTTAACATTCCTGCCACATATTAAATCCCTTAAAGCTAAATGCCTGAAGGCACTCGATTTGTTAAAGGTTGTCTCCAATTCAAAGTGGGGAGGGGATCAAACTACCCTCCTTCACTTATACATATCATTGGTGCGATCTAAACTTGATCATGGCTCGATCGTATATGGCGGAGCTTGCAAAAGCAACCTAAAACTACTTGATTCTGTTCACCACCAAGGTCTCAGCCTTTGTCTTGGATCATTTAGTTGACAGTCTCTACGTCGAGGCCGATGAGCCATCTCTTACACAACGCGGTATAAAATTATCCTTGCAGTATGTAACAAAACTATATTCTAATGAGTCAAATCCTGCATTTAACTGTGTTTTTAATTCTCTTTATGAGGATCTGTACAACAAAAAGCCTTCTCTTGTTCCGCCTCTTGGAGACCTGTGAAGATCCGGGGTAGAATAGGTCTTCAGCAACCCATGTGCTTGCCATAAAAGGCGACTATGCTTGTCGTAAGAGGCGACTAACGGGATCGAGTGGTCAGTTTCGCTGACTTGGATGACCCATGTCATCGGTTCCTAATTGCGCAGATCGATGCTCATGCTGTTGATCACTGGATTGTCTGGTCCAGACTCGATTATTTACAGACCGCCGCCATATAGCTGAGTGCGGCGTAAAACTAAACTCACCCACTCACTCACTCCGCCTCTTGGTTTGAGAATGAAACACTTCATTTCTGCTGCCTGCATTGAGCTGGAAACTATATCTCCTTCTCGACTTCTTTCTTCTCCTCTGACAAAGTTTAAGAAATCTGTAACGAATGAATTACAATATGAACAAGAATATAATCAATTAAAAAACTAGGATTGCCTCCAGGGTCTTCAGACCTCCCCATACACTCCCCGTGGCTACCTTTACTTTACCGTTTCTTTTGACGCCAGCTGGACCGTCAATTTTAACTCTCGGAGTTACGGGTGTTTGAAGTGTAATGAAGTGCTAGAAAGCGTCCAAAACGCAGGCAGAACATGTTTTTGACACGAGAGCGATCGGTGAAATGCAGCCGGGGTCATGTAGCTTTTAAGTAATTCCCACAGAAGATATAGTTCTCTCTTTAACTGGCCGTAGCTCCGCTGTCCTTGGGTCTACTGTCCAAACGATTAGTGTTCTGGAATCGCCACCATCCTAGCTATCTGACGCATAGACGTATGTGCATATACTGCACTTGTGAAACAACCATAGATTTATGTGTGTATAATATGCATTTGTTAAACACCGATTCAAAAATTTGAAATAAAACTCATTTCTGACTCTGTACTTGCAGTGTTTATTAATGCAAACTTGTTCTCGGCGCTGTATGGCTAGGATAATCCCGATGTAATGTAAAGGCCTATTCAAGGGCAAGTATTTCTTTGGGCATTGAATGACGTGTCAGCAAAGATTTGACAGCTCCTTGTCATTGTCAATTACATCTGTCGGTGAAATTCACATCGTCTCCCATATTTGCACGTGGACCACGCTTTGCAGTGGTAGTGTCTTTATAGGACGCATATACTATAAGAGAAATTACTGGTAAATGTTGCAGACTTTGCTGAGGTCAAAAAGTCAAGTGTATTCTTCTCACAGTGAGGCTGGTAAACAAACTGCTGGAGAGATCACATCCTGGCAATTCCAGGACCTAAGAACAACGGAGTTACGGCCTGTAAAAGAGGGAACTATTTCTGTGGGCACTGGAAAACCAGGACGTGGGCAGTGTTGCTAGATTTTACGACACTACCTCAAGCTATCTCACAACTGTCACAACTGACATATGAGAAATCCTTATGTCCCTCCCTGTTTGTGGCGTAATTATCGACTTTTACATAATAATAACGTGAAGCAAAAATGTTTCCCATTTCATTATCTACAGTTTGGTACCTTCAAACATGAAATCCATTGTGTTTTTTTGCAGAGCTGTGAACCCTATAAAATGCGCTTTGCCAAAATTTGACCAACTTCCAAGGGCAATAACTCCGACACTATTCAAGATATCGACATGCCTTGAGCAAACTAAGTAGTCCGGAGTGTGGGCTCCAAGACGATATATAGAACACTATTGTACTATTTGCCGTTTAGGAGCAGAAGATTGTTAAACACAGGCACCCTCAAAAAGGTGCAGAAATGTACAAAGTTGTCAAGGTTGTCTTTGTGTCGTAATGGTGACGTAATTATTAATTTTAAGATAACCATGATGTGAAGCAAAAATGTTTCCTATTCAATTACCTTCAGGTTGGTACTTAAAAAGGAATCCATAGATTTTTCGCAGTTGTGACCTTTTTTTTTAACCCTATGAAAATGCGTTTTAGAAAAATTCACCGACTTCCAAGGGCGATTACTCCAAAATCATTCAAGATATCGACATGCCTTGAGCTATTTATGTAGACCAGAGTGTGGACTTTGCAACAATTTATCCAACGAGATGGTACTATTTGCCGTTCAGGATGAGAAGATTTTTAAAAACAGGCACCGTCAAAACGCGAAAATCAACAAACATTTCAGTTTTTTTCAAAATTGCGGAAAATTTATTTTGCCGGCAAACTTCCGTTATGCGTTGAATCGATGGGGAATGATGTTAAATACACATAGTGAAATTTTGGTCAATTTATCACTGATAGTTTTCGAGTTATTCGGGTGTAAAGATTTCGACTTTTTGGGTTATCTGCCCTTACCGGAAGCAGGAAGTCGGGATTGTTTCGACTATGTATCAATTTCAGCACACAGGCTGAAACAGTAGGTCTTCCAGACTGTCGTCTGAAGACCTAATAAATATAATACATACAAATCCTTATTTACAGATTGGTCCAAGGATGGTGGCGCGGTGACATGTGCCACTGTCATTGGAACCCGAACAAAATCTTCTCGACTACCACATAACAGCTCTATTTTCACAGCAGAAGCTAACGCCATATTAACAGCCCTTAGGTATATAAGTAAACATCGTAAATATAAACAATGCGTAATATGTTCCAATTCTCTTTCGTGTCTTCAGGCTATTAAAAATCTTTCTAGTAAACATCCACTTTTATTGGAAATTATTGAATTGTATAATGAGCTTGCTACTGGCCAATGCGACATCGTCTTTTGTTGGTTACCCAGCCACGTTGGCATTTCTGGTAACACAATGACTGATCTTGCTGCTAAGGCAGCACTCAACAAATCTGTGACACCACTTCTGATCCCATACTCTGATTACAAAGCTGCTATAAGATCTTATATCCGTGATCTGATGCAAAAGAAGTGGGACAGCCAAGTAGGTATCAATAAATTACATGCAATAAAACCAACTATCGGTTACACCAACTTGGGTTGTCAGTTCAGATTTGAAGAGGTCATCATACGACGATGTCGTATTGGCGACATAAGATATACTCATGAGTACCTATTAAAAGGTGAGGATCCTCCTTTTTGTATCCGTTGTGATGAAAGAATCACGGTCAAGCATGTCCTGCTTGATTGTGTTGAATATTCCATCACAAGGGATATCGATTTCAAATCACAAACTATGAAGGATCTATTTAGTAATATAAGTCCTCATTTAATTATTGCATTTTTAAAAGAATTAAACTTGTTAACTGATTTGTAAATAGATACATATTTTACTATTGGTATTTTAGATTAGTAACTGAGATGGTTAGTGGCTGTACCCTCAAAGGGGGTTGAAGTAGTGTAAAATTATTGTCCTCCTGAGAGGGTACGTAAGTCCCAAAATGTTCAAAGTCAATTTACGGTATGGCTGAAATATTGCCGATGTGACGCTAAATAATAACTCACTCACTCACTCACTCACTCAAAGTCAATTTAAACTTGCCAGGATTTTTAAACGTAGCATTCTTGTCATTTTAATTTTGGCTAACATTTCTTACAATCGCCAGCAGCTGAAGGGATGGTGTAAATCCAATTAGGGTCCATGCAGGTAGCCAAGGTACCGTAAGCCCCCATGGTCCCTGCTATTGTGATCTACCTTCTGGTGTTGGCGATCTATAGCTTGTTTTTATATTGTATTGTCCAAATAGTTCTATCAGTTTTAACTCTACTAAACCATACTAGTTTTAGTTGTACTTGTGATATTCTAGTTGTTTTACTGTCCTTCATCAACATATATTCCATTTCAAAGTCAAATGTTCTCATTTCACATTTTATTGTATAATTTTTTTTCGTCACGCTATGGCTGCGGTATTGCCGATGTGACGTTAAATATTAACTCACTCACTCACTTTAACAAAATAAAACACAATTTCTGTCTAAATTGTCCGGCTCATTTTCCGAGCACAGGAAGCGGAACACATCAACCCCAGTTCCGCACCAAATGTCACCTGCTGGAAAATATCTGTACGCACAATAAACATAAGACATTGTTATAAAAATGACAGCACTAAATACTTAAAATTGTGGTCAGTTTTAATTACTGGATGAATGTGGTTTTAAAAAGCATAAACATCTTACACTATTTCACAGCTGTCACAAGTTTCTGTCTCTTCAGTTGTTTACATACGGTGCTCGCTCAGGCAGCATGTGACTCTGACTTAGTGTAGTCGAACCTACAGACGTTGATGGTAGGCTCGTATATAAAAGTGGAAAGTATGCTTGCATATACAGGTTGAAGGTAGACCCCTAAATACTCGTTGAAGGGTCGTAAATAAATATTGAACGTTGCCCGTATTAGAACGTTTTATAAGGGCATGCATATGATCAAATCCCCGGTAGGTGCAAAAAACCCAGTCAACCACACAGACGGTAGTTAAGCAAGTGCACACCCATTCAGTTCGTATCCGCTGAAATGAAGCGGTACCAAATAGGATCCGGGTTAGCATTGATCTTCAGCAACCAATGCTTCTCCTGAGAGGCGACTAATGGTAAGGCTCGCTGACTTGGGTGATACATGTCATCTTATCCATGTGTATAAATCGATGTTCATGCTGTTGATGAATGGATTTACCGGTCCAGACTCGATTGTTTACGGATCGCTGTCACTATAGCTGGCATATTGCTGACTTCACTCACTCACTCTAATTGTTTTACACGCAAAGCGACAATATTCTAGCAATATCACGGCGGGGACATCAGAAATGGGCTTCACACATTGTGCCCCAGTCTAAGTAAACTTAGGCTCAGTATTATTCGTTACACTGCTATACTGAGTCTAACAAATCCTAGTAGAAGGTCGCGTCAGGTAACCTCTACTAGGTTCTGTTAGACGTAGTATAGCAGTGTAACGAATAATACTGAGCCTAAGTTTAGTTAGACTGATTGTGCCCATGTTGGGCTTCGAACCCTGGTTTTCGGTGTGACGAGCGAGCCCTTACCGCTAGGCTACCCCACCCCCGAAAAGTTTTTCAAATCACCACCATGGGATTTCTGGGGTGTATTTAAACTATACATGTGGGCCAGCACATGTTTGATATCGTCGAGATCATCTGCTGTGTGACGATTACTGAGACCCTGGATATCAAACCTAGGCCTATGTATCAAGTTTAACCACCTATGTATCAAGTTTAACCACCTATGTATCAAGTTTAATCACCTATGTATCAAGTTTAACCACTGTTGCTGCCACATGAATGTTATTACAACTGACTTTAGTGCTATTACCCCTGTAATTGTATTATATACTGGCACTGTAATAGACTTTGACTTTTGCACGGCCACTGCCATTTAAATAGTTGGTTGGTTTGTTGTTTAACGCCCCTATCAGTAATATTCCAGGTATATGGCGGCAGTTTGTAAACAATCGCGTCTGGACCGTGCAATCCAGTGATCCAAATCGTGAGCATCGATTTACAATATTGTATAAGTTCTAACAAGTTATTCAAGACCACCCGATCCCTTTAGTTGCCTTTCACGGCAAGCATTGGTTGCTGAAGACCAATCATAACCCGGATCTTATAATGATTTGGAGATTTAACGTGCGCTTTCTGACATAATCCGTATTTCGCACACGGAAATGACAACTACACAAAACACACCCAACACACCACACACCTATCCCCACCCTCGCACAAACCAACCACACACAGAGAGAGAGAGAGAGAGACAGACAGACAGACAGACAGACAGTGAGAGAGACACACACACACACACACACACACACACGGGTCCCATTGTTACAGCTTTGCAGTAATTTATACTGATTGGTAATCCTCTCACAATGCAATGGTGTTACTCCATGTCACTCCACTAACACACATTACATAGACTCCGAGCCAATAAGTTCCTTTTTATCACCTTACGTCCAGGCCAGGTAACATCAAGAATAATATTTTCACCTCTTTTGGAAGAACCTCATTTCTACCACAAAGACGGCTTCCTGTAGGGCGGGGTGATTATACAGTGAGTCCTCAATAATAAACACATAAAACCCCTTTAAAGTGAACTTTTGGGCAAACACATATTACCATGTTATATGTTAGTAATTGTTTACTTTTCTTTATTGGCATAAATGGTGAAACAGATATATGGCAGTAATGATATTGATCTGCTTAAATATTTCTTTGTTGCTGTACAAAATCATGTTTAATGTTTAAAACTGACATATAGTGAGTGAGTGAGTTTAGTTTTACGCCGCACTCAGCAATATTCCAGCTATACAGCGGCGGTCTGTAAATAATCGAGTTTGGACCAGACAATCCTGGGATCAACAGCATGAGCATCGATCTGCGCAAATGGGAACCGATGACATGTGTCATCCAAGTGAGCGAGCCTGACCACCCGATCCCGTTGGTCGCCTCTTACGAAAAGCATAGTCGCCTTTTGTGGCAAGCATGGGTTGCTGGAGACCTATTCTACCCCGGATCTTCACGGGTCACTGACATATAGAGTCACAGGGTTCAAAGTAATGGAATACTGTTTACTACGAAAATGTGATTATTGTTTCGTAGGTGTCGACTAACGAATCTACCACAAGATATATGTAACTAATATAGTGACATCGAAATAAACAAATGCTGAAATGGAACTGAATCTAATGCTTCAGAATTTTATCCACAAATTTATATTTTCACAATTTTGGAAAGACGTTGAATAATACAAATATGATAACTATCACTTATTTGAGACACCAGTCGTTTCAGTGAAAACATGGTGAAAAAAGGAATCAGTAGACACGTTAAGTACATAAGCAGGTATATACCCATAGAAGGCACGTCCAGAAATGATTAAAGGTACGTCTCCCTTTCTTATGGCTGTGCGGACTGTTTTGTCTCTCTTTGTAACTCTCAGAGGACATAGCGAATACATTTCAAGTACAAACAACGTTTTGTCGAAGTTGAAGCGACCCTCGTAAGTACTACTTCGAGTTATCTGAGGTTTGATACAACCGCAAATTCAATAGGCAGGGACCACCTTTTTACTTTGAAACAGTTGTAAGTCCGACACATCATCACTTTGAATTATTATGAACACACATTATTGCTACAAACAAGTACGAAATTAACACACTGAGCAAGCACTCTATCATCAGTATTTACAATTCGTGGCTTGGACTGCACGTAAAAGGATACTCGGACTAGGTTGTGTTGCAAGAGAGCACACGTCACAGATGTCACATTTTCAAAAGTATCAAACGATCTCCGAAAAGGAGTCAATGTCAGTTTCCACTTATTAGTGCCACAATTTCATCTCCACTGGTCAACGTGTTATCGTTTTCTCTAAAATTCCGTTTCATTTTTGATAAGCTGACTAACGTCTCTCCAAAGTCTGCCCTGGTCGCCCATACATTTCCCCACACTGAAGATGTGTCTCTCTTCCACAACATTGAGCAGGGCCGGGGAGATGTCCCCTCGTCTCACGTCCTCAAACAACACAAGCAGGATACTACCTGCTGGCATTCTGGTGGAGGAATACACAATACGATTAACGATGAAGCGGCACCACTGGTCCTCAATAAAAGACTGGGTGAGAACGAGGACCGTCTTCCAACTGGAGTCTATTCCGCTGATGATGTCGTCGGCTATTTGTCCACCAGGGATGGTATCTCTGTCCTTCAGGAAGAGTTTGACTCCATGTCTATCTTCCAGGTGTTCTCTCACAGTGTGACAGATGTACTGGTAATCGACGTCGCTGTAGCCGATGTAGGCGTCGTTAGGAAAGTCAGTACGTTTCGGTGATTTGGAGACATTTACCAACCCAAACAACCGGTGAATGATATTTAGAACTAAAGTCTTTTTCTGGTTTATCAGGTACATCAAAATCATGAATAAAATGATCAATGCAAAAGCAGAAACAGATAAAGATAACCAATTTGGTCCCAAACACCTTCTCCAGGTTTCATAATAATGATCATAAATAAAAGATGGAGATGTAATAACGCCATCATCAGATACACAGGTATATGTATCTATGCTTTCAACATTCACATCTGATTGGAACAGCCACTTCACAAAGTCTAAGTTCTTACATCCGCAGGACAGAAGGTTGTTGTTAAGGTTCAAAGTAAGGTTATTTGTTGTTGCCAAGGCATCAAGTAGACTCCTCTGTGACGCTGATAGTACAGGCAGCGAGTTGTAACTGAGGTCAAGACGTTGGAGAGACGGAGTTGTTGTGATGTCAAAGGGGATACTCTCAAAGCGGTTAAAAGACAAATCAATGACTGCCAGTTGATTCCCAGCAAATATCTGTGAATCCATGACTGCTAAATCATTGCGACTAAGAACAATAGTTTCCAGTGCACCTAATGGCAAAAACATCTCACGTCCCTCTTTAAGTAGAAAGTCGTTTCTAAAGCCCATTTGAGACATCTTAAGAGTTGTCAAACTGGAAAAAGATTTCCAGATGCCAGGATTCACGTTGGTGAAGTAGTTTCCAGAGACATCAATCTCAGTGAGGTTCTCTAACCCATAAATATTGTATTGTAAGGCATACAATCCGTTAAATTCAAAGTTGATACTCTTGAGCGATGCTGCATTTGTAAATTCAATATTGCCGTTTATGTAACCTATCTCGCTCAACGTACCATGCATATAAAGGTATTCTAGTTTACGGGGAAGTGTGAGATGGAAGGTTGGTACTGACGATGGGGAGTTATGTTGTGGTAATGTTGTTGGAAAGAACTCGTTTCTCCTCAAGGTATTTGAAACATTCAGAAACACCAACTCGGGCGCGAAGACCATTTTGAATAACATCTGCCTGTCTCCCAGCAATTCATTACCAGAAAGGTCCAAGTGCACAATGCATTGGGTGAAACGCGAATTAGAGTTTAAAATCGAAGAATCAATCCATACAATTTTATTTTTTTTCATTGAAACCTTCCTCACGCAAACGCCTTGAATATTATCGAGCACTTTGTGCGAAAGAATTCGCGGTTCAACAGGACCATACCGAAAATTAAGGAAATTGTACATTTCATCAAGTATAATACTTGTCATGTTTAGCCCATTTAAACCATACATAGACCTAACAGCATCCACTGGGGCAACGAATGTGCTCTTAGAAAGGTTCAAATTCTTGAGCCTTTTCAAGTAAACAAATGACAATGTATCTACAGCCTCCAATGGGCAACTACTAAGATCTAGGTCTTCAACTGGACTGTGTTGAAAAGACAGTAACGTGTCGTTTAACACTGCTTCAATCTTGCAACCATTAAACCCCAAAAGAAGTCTTTTGAGACTACTCATGTTTGCAAATCCAGATCCAAAGATGGTGATTCCAGATGAATCAATTTTCAATTCTACAACACTCCTCAGTTTACCAAAAGCAGTTTCTGGATATATACCTTTAAACCGTCGGTCATTGTTGTGCAGGTGAAGCTTCTGAAGTTTCTGTAGAGGTAGGAAGACATCGTCCGGGTATGTGTCGGAATTGAGAATAAGCTTGTTGTTTTGCAAGAACAGTTCTTCTAAGCTGCAAATGCTTTCAAACGCCCGCTTTTCCAGTTTGGCTAATTTATTGTTGGAGAGGTCCAGGTATTTGAGTGTATTCCAGGAACTGTTGAGTGGAATGTGCAACACGGCAATGTGATTGCTATGCAAACTGAGCGATGTTGTGTTCAGGGGAAGATCATTTGGTACAGAGGATAGGTTGTTGCTGGAACAGTTTGCGAACACTCCTCCATATGTCACATCGTGATGGAACGTACATGCCCAGATAACTTCTCCAGAGAGACAGACAAAAAGTAGTACAATGTTGTTTGTCATGGTTATGTTATCTGAAATAGAACAAACAATATTGTCAGTATCCCACACATTGTATGCGCTCTAGGGTTTCACTGCCGACAATTACAATTTACATTTTCACATTATTTCGAATGCAGCATATTGTTCCAGCTTTCGTTTCTCTTTGCCCTCTTCGTTTTGCCCAAACGTTCTTTCCCTATTTTGTGTTTATGTTTTGTCAAATATTGGAATAGTTACTAGCAATAACATTTATCTGTAAATAATCGAGTCAGGACCAGACACAACAGTTACTAATGTTAAATGTACGTATTCCTTACCATACAAAGTTAGCGATCCACAACAAATGGAAATCTGAAAACTGGTTGTCTTGATGTTTTGTGTTCCTCTTTGACAAGTGTAAATTGGCTGGAATCCCAGCCGAAAGCTATCATAAGCAGGAAGTCATCCCGTGGGAGGTCGATGACACACAATCAAGTCAACAAGCCTTGAGGGTCGACCCATCAATCACTTAGTCCAACGATTCCTAGGAATCTATTGTAATCCGACATTCCAAAAGACGACTGCCTTATCTTTTGTGCCAAGGACCCGTGAAGATCTGAGTTGGAATTGTTTTTCAGGCGACATACTGGCTCGGGTTTGGTGGCTAGCTGACTTGTATGACATATGTCATTGTATCCCAAGTGCGTAGATCGATGCTCAAAATCGGCAAAACAAGCACTTTGAATCACTTGAAATCCCATTAAGGTGTCATGACTGGCATCATTACACCCCCATATAAACATAAATTGATATTTACTCAGATAAAATTACAATTTATTGGGCGGAAGTGTTCCCAACCTCATGTTGAAGTTATAGCTTCATAAGGACGTGTGATGTCATTTATTGCACAAACTGGTTTTCTTCCTTGTGAAGCGTTAGTATCCAAATATTCCGATCTAACCCCTTACATATAGAGTTTCACTGTTATGGATTTTGAGACCACGTTGATTTTGAAAGGGAGAAAACAATTTCATAACTTACCATTAGTTTTGCACTTCTGTAAATAACACGACATAAGATATATTTAACCCCAAACTGGTTTAGATGGCACCTTGCTCGCTTTGGTCATTTAACCTTACCTCTAACGTTACATTTGGAAATATATACTGAACAAAAATAGAAACTTGGTGAAATAAACCACATTGAAAATGTGTAGTACAAGTTAGTTAATATGGACGAATACCTTAATGGACAGGTCTAACCTGACGGATCAGCCGATATTTAACTGTGATGAATCACGTGGGGTGCATGCAGCACGCTCGTTTGTGAACAAGCGACCCTGCACAAGTAGATGTGCCATCTGTTTGCTAATCCTTGAGAGATAAACAAGTCTCATGCCACGCCTTACAAATGTTGGACGTAAACGTTCATTTGGCATCCTCCAGACAGGTCAGTCTACTGTGGCTGCTGCACGTGCCATGAGATGAAGTAGACGGACATGTGTGCTTCAGACAGGTACATCTGTTCGGCCCAGATCAGGACGGCCACGTGCGACACATGACAGGACTCTCAAATTCGGCTACGTCACTTGCGTAATCGCATTACGACTGCAACGTTGTTCAGTATACCCTGCAACCTAACCAGGATATGTCCATCGTGCTATTTCGATGTATTGCTCTATTCGACAGTTCGAGAGTTATATATGGTCACACAAATGTACACTGCCCATGCATCTGAATATTATCTATAAAACACAAATACTAGTACCGTAGTACTGTAAGATTATTCGCAACCTGCTGACGGATAGATTGGCTCCTATAATGATTCCAAGTTTGTCGGTACCATACCCGTCCCAAAGGACGGCGGTTCGGTAGCCCAGTGATTAAAGCGTTCGCTCGTCACGTCGAAGACCCGGGTTCGATTCCCCTACATTGTTACAAAGTGTGAAGCCCATTTCTGGTGTTCACCGCCGTGATATTGCTGGAATATTGCTAAAAGCGGCATAAAACCCAACTCACTCACTTCAACAAAGTGGTGTAGGCCTGGCATCTGCAGGGCTTCAGACTTTTCTCTCACATTGAGCTGACACATCCTCATATAACTTTAATATGTTTCAAGCGGCGTTAAACCAAACTCCCTCAATCATACGGTTAGATACGTGTAACAATACTCACATATCAACATGGATCTTCATTTAACACGTCTACGTCTGCGGGCGTCTCCGATTGTAGGTGCAGCTGTCGTGATGTAAATGAGCTCCACATGTGATAGAACCCGGGTCGAGGTTCGGGTTAAGGCCACAGCTGAGGTCCTGGTTTGAAGGAAGTCAGCATTGTGACAATGTGAAACTAAACGTAGGTAAATGTAGCCTAATACATACTTATCATCATATGATCCGTTATACATGTTTGTTTGTTGGTTGTTTATAACTCCGCACTCAGCCGTTATGTATGTACACGCACAGAGCTGGAATATTGATGAGTGCGGCAACAAACAAACATTCATGCAGGAAGGACAAAAGTTTGGAGATAAACATTAATACCTGACAAATACGATGAAACAGCATATAGTACTGTAACTGGTGCTCATAGTACAAAACAGTAAGGTTTCTTACCTGAGTGAATAAGTGTTGATTTTATTATTCAGCCTCTGGGTGAAGTGGTGGTGTGTGGCCCTGTGCATAGAGCTCAGGTCACAAATCAGTTGAAGTTAAGCAACGTTGGCCGCGGAGATTCCTTGGATGGGTGACCGTGTTTTGCAGCTTGACTTCTAAGATTGTCTAGGACTGAACATCTAGGACTAAAGCCCTTCCCCACAACAAAGTACATGGTAAGTGGATTTGCTCAAAACTGCATGTGTTCATCCAGCAGAAAATGGGTACCCGGTGGGATACATCATGTGACTATTATCCTTCTAGCGCCTCTCAGCTTTGGTTATCCAGGGTAATAATCAGATTATATTTGTGCACTTTGAGCAGGATATGAAGCCTGGAAATCCGCGGTCAGGCTCGCTGATTTGGGAGACTTGCATTCGTATCGCCAGTTGCATAGATCGGTGCTCATACTGTCGATCAGTGGAATGTCTGGTCCAGACTAGAATATTTACAAACCGCCGCCATATAGCTGGAATATTGCTGAGTGAGGCGTAAAACTAAACCCACTCGCTCACAATTTAACAACAGTTTACTGTAAATTTGTTTTTTTAAAATACCTAAAGATCCTGTTACATAACATGAAGGGGGGCAGCAGTATTCCTACCATCAATCTCATCGGCAGCAGCCACGACGAGACGTGCAGTTCGTTCGCTGGTGTCACTGTCCGACCACCTGGGTCTAAGAGTAAGAGTAATCTTGCCTTCCATATATGCCAAAGCACGTGCATTAGTGACAATTTATTGGTGTAAGCGTCAATATTAGAAGGAACACAACGTTTCGGAGTATTTTCTTGCGTCTCGTCAGGTGAGAGCTATAAACAAATAAGGGCGAGGATGTATTTGTACGGAAGGGCAGATGCATGAGCTAAATGACAGTTTGCTTCTAGGACCACTGTAGATTTAGCACACGGTGAGGTAGCCTAGTGGTTAAAGCGATCGCCTGCCTTGACTGAAGGCCTGAGGTTCTATTCCCCACATGGGTACAATGTATGAGGCCAACTCCTGGTGTCCCCCGGAATATTGCTGAAATCGGCGTAAAACCACTCACTCAACCACCCACCCATACACACCCAACCACTCACTCACTCACGCAAATGACTGACTTACTGAGTTTGGCTTTACGCGGCTTTTAGCAATATTCCAGCAACATCACGGCGGGGGACACCACAAATGGGTTTCACACATTGTACCCATGTGGGGATTCGAACCCGGGTCTTCGGCGTGACGAGGCAACGCTTTAACCACTAGACTACCCCACCGCCCCCTCGCTCAAATGAAAAAACAGATCAACTCGTGTTGTCCCGGTAGTCAACATTATTCTAATTGTCATGTGAATCCTGACTTTAAAGTCTTCATGAATTTGTTTTGAAAGATGGTCTATCTAATTTTAGATTAGAGTTATTTGATTAAACTTGTATGAAGCACAGTTACTGTTTTGGAATCGCCTGTGATATTATCTAAGCGGGTCTGGATTGTGGACTGTGATATGTTCTTGGTGGAGATTCTTGTAGCATTGGACCCGTCGTTGCCGCCGTAGTCGTGTCAGGACAGGTCCAACTTTTGGTCGATATGCTCTAATTGCCACTTTTCTCAGACGATTTCTGATGGTTTGGTCGGAAATTCTTCGAAGACCAGGCACCTGTCCTGCAGTGTGCGTTACTGTAGCAAATCGGTGACGTAGGTGAAACACCCAGATGAATCGGTCCTGAGCAAGAGTGGTCGAACTGAAGCGGGTATATCGATGCCATAATCGAGATATATATTGCTGTGGTGGACGTTGAAGTGTCTTGCCACGACAGACTGGGACTACCCTGCTTCCAATCGTCTAATGGCGATATTTCGGTCAGTAGTATTCAATCTTGGCATTGTCTTATATCTTCGTTTCCGTCGTAAATTTCGTAATGAAGTAATGAATTTGGTTAGGCCTTTTATAGTCAATGTCTGTACTCTTTTCACCATGGAAAACGTTTTCTGCATGCACTCTTCGTGTATCGTTTTCATATTTTTATGGCAAACGATTACAAAAAACATTCCAGGAAGGCCATCAGTCGCCTCTTACGACAAGCATGGGTTACTGAAGATCAATTCTAACCCGGACCTTCACGGGTCAATAAGTTCGAATCCGCTGAAATGTAGTGGGTATCATTAAGATCCGGGTTAGAATTGGTCTACAACAACCCATGCTTGTAGTAAGAGGCGACTAACGGGATCGGGTGGTCAGGCTCGCTGGCTCGGTTGACACATATGATCGTATCCCAATTGCGTAGATCGATGTTCATGCTGTTGATCACTGCACTGGCTGGTCCGAATCGATTGTTCACAAATCGCTGCCAATATAAATAGAATATTGCCGAGTGTGGCGTTAAGCAACAAACAAACAATATTTACGATGCACTCTTTATTACCTACTTTCAGTTGTTGGTGATCTATAGCCTATTTTTATATTGTGTTGTCCCCTATGGTTAAAATGTTTTAGACTCTATTACTAGTTTTACCTTTATATCTGTGATATTCTAGTTGTTTTACTGCCCTTCGTCGGCAGGTAACTATATATATTCTATTACAGTGTCAAATGTTCTCGTCACGATATGGCTGAAATATTGCCGATGTGACGTTAAATAATAACTCACTCACTCACTCACTCACTCTTTATTGGGACTGTCATGATCGAAATGTGTGTGACTGTTTCTATTATACTCCTCACAAAAAGTTAAGCAACACAAATTTGTAGTCTCATTACATCTTCATTGATTGAAATTGCAAATCATGGAATGATGCAATAGAAAGGTCAGAATCATATGTAAACACGATTAGCAAAATGAAACGAAATGGTATTGAGCAATAATAGACTTGCACATCATTAAAGCATGTACCCAGTGAAACAGTCGTGCAAACTGTGCTGCTTTGATGGAGCAAAATGTTAACATTAAGGTTCAAGTCAGTTTTGGACAGTGAAGCAGTGTTTAGTAACGCGTATGACCACCATGAGCACAAATGCAAAAGCTTCTACACGTCTTTGCATTGACCAAATGAGCCTTTAAAGTTGCTGTTCTGCCATTCTCTCTGTAACGCTTGCTCAAGGTCATCCGGAGTCTGGGGGTGAACATGGAGACCGTAAGCATGACTTCCAATAATGTCCAGAGCATGTTCAATGGGATTAAGATGAATTGACCTTGCAGGCCAGTCCATATGTGTGATGTTGTTGATCTAAACAACATCGCTACCAACTCTTTCTCGAGCATTATCATCCATGGACGGGCATTATCATCCATAAAAATGACGTTAGGGCCCGCTTGTTATGCCAGAAGAATGATTACAGGTAGGCTTGCATCGATCAGGGTGCATGTGTGAAGAGTGGAGCACATTCATGCCACACATTGTGCATGTTTATTCTGAGGGTTGTTGTGTTCGGGTGATGTCAATGTTATCAGATAAATAAGTTTGACAGTCACTAAAGGTTATGTATTCTTTGAATTTACCTTTCAGTAACATGTCGGCAAAAATCGCTATTGAGATTGATAAAGGCGCGTTAGCATATACTTATGTCTTCCATACTCTGGGAAACTTCATTCAAGTGACCCATGAAGGTCCCGGTTAGAATTGATCTTCAGTAACCCGTGCTTGTCGTAAGAGGTAGCTAACGGGATCGGGCGGTCAGGTTCGCAGACTTGGTTGACTCATGTCGTTTTTTCCCCAATTGCGTAGATCGATGTTCATACAGTTGATCCGTGGATTGTCTGGTCCAGATCCGAATATTTACAGACCGACGCCATATAGCTGGAATATCGCTGAGTGCGGCGTAAAACTAAACTCACTCACTTATTCAAGTGACATGTGAAAACTGCAGGAACTGGTTTTCAAATTACTTTTTCCTTCCCGTATATTTGACCATATTTCACAGATAACACCTACAAAAAGATAGCTGAACACAACTTACTTGTACGTTACTTTTATGACTTGGAGGATTTCCGGAAAACGCAACCCGGACATAGTGAGTAAGTGAATAACAATTTAAAGTCACATCGGCAGTATTTCAGCCATGTCGTTACTAAAACAAGTTCAAAATACATGATAATTACATTTTAATTATATACTATTTAAAAAAGTTGGAAAATGAAGTTTCAATTTGGATAAGTATTTGCGTTAAGCATAGATTGCACGTGCACAACGCTGTAGCCCTATTCTGCTTACACGTGCATGGGGAGTCATTCTTGATTTTGACGGTTTTCAAGATAAATCACTGGAGACAATTTTGACAATCATCTTACTTCACACAATTGTTTGTGTTTCTAGACGGGTTTTTGTTTGAAATGAAATTCGTACACAAGCAAACTTCACGTCATAGACTAATCATCTTTCAAGAGCAATTACTGTACAACAACTATGGTCATAAGGAAGTGTAAAAGGGAATGCACTCTCAAAACATTCATTATCATCATATCAATATTGATTTACTCCGATATATCTCCCAACCTTTTCAATCATAAATTGAAAATGACGTTCCCGTACTTTTTAAAAAAAATACCTATATATTGTTTACTGCGAAAATGTGATTATTGTTCCGTATGTGTCGACTAACGAATGTACCACGAAAATATGTCACAAGATATTAGTAACTAATATAGTGCTACCGAAATTAACATATGCTGAAATAGAACTGAATTTAATGATAAAGAATTTTATTCATAAATTTATATGTTTACAATTTTGGAAACACGTTGAATAATAGAAACATGACAACTATCACTTGAGACACCAATCGTTTCAGTGAAAACATGGTGAAAGGGGGATCAATTCTAGACCAGTAGACACGTCAAGTACATCACTAGGTATACTGTTATGGGTGATGATGCATGTTTGATAATATATTGCATACTTGTATATATTGATTACATACATGGTACAATTAGATTTAGCTTAAGGTGAGGGACATTCACTGGAGCAAAACAATTTGTTATACAACTGAATGGAATGTAAGCTTTGGGTTTGATTTATTCAGGCAAGCTGCCTTTGTAAATGAATTCACAGTGGCCATCCTATAGACAAAGCATTGAATAACTCAAATACTTGAATTGAAGCTCTGTGTTACTCTGGTCTGGTTGAGAAGTAGATTGTAGTTTTGACTTCTGCCAGTTTTCTTCTCATGATATTGATGTGAGGATAGTACATGTATATACAATTATTATAACCTCGGTCTGTTGGAATGTGTTAACTATGGACAAGCCTAACTGTGAAATCATGATGTTATTACAGACTTCGAAAACCCTGGAGTGAGTGAGTGAGTTAATATTTAACGTCACACCGGCAATATTTCAGCCATATCGTGACGAGAACATACTTAACATTGAAATGGAATATATGTACATTATAAAAACATGTCGACGAAGGACAGTAAAACAACTAGAATATCACAATTATAACTAAAACTAGTGTGGAAAGTTAAAACTAATAGCACTATTTGGACAATACAATATAAAAACAGGCTATAGATCGCCAACAACTAAAGGTAGATCCCCATACTAGGGACCATGGGGACTTACGTTACTTTTGCTACCTGCATGGACCCTAGCTGGATTTACACCATCCCTTCAGCCACTGGTGATGTAGGAAGATTTAGCCGAAAGTTAAAAGAACAGATATACTACGATTAAAAAGTATGGTTGAGCGAAATTGACTTTGAAAGTGTTTGGGACTTACGTACCCTCTCAGGAGGACAATAATTTCACGATACTTTAACCCCCTTTGAGTATACAGCCACTAACAATCGCAGTTGCTAATTCATGCCACCATGTTTAAAATACCATTTATATATTTACAAAACATATTCAAAATTTATGCAATAATTCTATTTCTTTTAAAAAAAACAAGTATTAAATGATAATTTACAGTATAAAAAAGATCCTTCCGTGTTTTGACACTGAAATATTTATCCCTTGTGATTGAAAAATCAATGCAGTCAAGCAGGACATGCTTGACCGTGATTTTTTCATCACAAGGGATACAGAATGGAGGATCTTTACCTTTCAATAAATATTCATGTCTATATCTTGTATGACTAATGCGACATCGTCGCATGATGACCTGCTCAAACCTGGACTGACAACCCAAATAGGCGAGAGCCCTGGAAATGAGGTAATTTTAACTACTAACTGCCATATTCCTTAGCCACTACTTATTGTGAAGTGAATGCCCTCTTCATGTATTACACTGATAAATCAATGTTTTGTACCAACCTACCATTAGGATATTATGAAATTTATGCATATTAATTTATTCTCATTTAGACAGGTTGTTGTGTAGTCCATTTAGTTGTGCGAGATACGTTGTAATATACTCCTGAATTACATCTTTACTCGAAACAATACCCATATAAGGCGCGTCCAGAAATGATTAAAGGCACATCCCCCTTTCTTATTGCTGTGCATACTGCTTTGTCCCTCTTTTTAACTTTCAGATGACATAGCAAATACATTTCAAGTACAAACAGCGTTTTGTCAACGTTGAAGGGACCCACGTAAGTACTTCGAGTTATCTGAGGTTTGATTCAACCGCAAATTCAATAGGCAGGGACCACCTTTTATTTTGAAACAGTTGACACATCATCTCTTTGAATTATTATGAACACACATTACGTAAGAGTTCCGCCCATAATCCCCGCTTGAAATGTATTCTATTTATTATGATTATTTCTAGGGTTTAGGACTAGGTTTAAGGTTAGTTTTAGAGTTCGGTTTAGGGTTAGGAATATTTTTTTAATAAACACCTATTTTAAGGCATAGAATGATAAAAAAACTGAAAACAACCGGGGGTTACGGGCGGAAATCTTTCCCACACATTATAACTACAAACACGCAACCAATTAACACACTGAGCAAGCACTCTATCATCGGTATATACGTGAAAGGATACTCGGACAAGGTTGTGTTGCAAGTGAGCACACGACACAGATGTCACATTTTAAAAATATCAAACGATCTCCGAAAAGGACTCAATGTCAGTGTCCACTTATTTATGCGACAATTTCATCTCCACTGGTCAACAAGAAATCGTTTTCTTCTAAAATTCCGTTTCATTGATGATAAGCTGACTAACGTCTCTCCAAAGTCTGCCCTGGTCGCCCATATATTTCCCCACACTGAAAATGTGTCTTTCTTCCACAACATTGAGCAGGGCCGGGGAGATGTCCCCTCGTCTCACGTCCTCAAACAACACAAGCAGGATACAACCAGCTGGCATTCTGGTGGAGGAATACACAATACGATTAACAATGAAGCGGCACCACTGGTCCTCAATAAAAGACTGGGTGAGAACGAGGACCGTCTTCCAACTGGAATCTATTCCGCTGATGATGTCGTCGGCTATTTGTCCTCCAGGGATGGTATCTCTGTCCTTCAGGAAGAGTTTGACTCCATGTCTATCTTCCAGGTGTTCTCTCACAGTGTGACAGACGTACTGGTAATCGACGTCACTGTAGCCGATGTAGGCGTCGTTTGGAAAGTCAGTACGTTTCGGTGATTTGGAGACATTTACCAACCCAAACAACCGGTGAATGATGTTTAGAACTAAAGTCTTTTTCTGGTATATCAGGTATATTAAAATCATAAATAAAATAATCAGTGCAAAAGCAGAAATAGATATAGACAACCAAATTGGTCCCAAACACCTTCTCCAGGTTTCATCATAATGATGATAAATAGAAGATGGAGATGTAATAACGCCATCATCAGATACACAGGTATATGTATCTATGCTTTCAACATTCACATCTGTTTGGAACAGCCACTTCACAAAGTCTAAGTTCTTACATCCGCAGGACAGAAGGTTGTTGTTAAGGTTCAAAGTAAGGTTATTTGTTGTTGCCAAGGCATCGAGTAGACTCCTCTGTGACGCTGATAGTACAGGCAGCGAGTTGTAACTGAGGTCAAGACGTTGGAGAGACGGGGTTGTTGTGATGTCAAAAGGGATACTCTCAAAGCGGTTAAGGGACAAATCAATGACTGTCAGTTGATTCCAAGCAAATATCTGTGAATCCATGACTGCTAAATCATTGCGACTAAGAACAATAGTTTTCAGTGCACCTAATGGCAAAAACATCTCACGTCCCTCTTTAAGTAGAAAGTCGTTTCTAAAGCCCATTTGAGACATCTTAAGAGTTGTCAAACTTGTAAAATATTTCAATATTCCAGGATTCACGTTGGTGAAGTAGTTTCCAGAGACATCAATCTCAGTGAGGTTCTCTAACCCATAAATATTGTATTGTAAGGCATACAATCCGTTAAATTCAAAGTTGAGACTCTTGAGCGATGCTGCATTTTTAAATTCAATATTGCCGTTTATGTAACCTACCGCGTACAGCGTCCCATGCATACAAAGGTATTCCAGTTTAGGGGGAAGTGTGAGACTGAAGGTTGGTACTGACAACAGGGAGTTATGTTGTGGTAATGTTGTTGGAAAGAACTCGTTTCTCTTCAAAATATTTGAAAAATTCAGAAACACCAACTGAGGTGCGAAGACCAGTTTGAATAACACCTGCTGGTCTCCTAGCAATTCATTACCAGAAAGGTCCAAGTGTACAATGCATTGGGTGAAAGGCGAACTGGGGTTTAAAATCGAAGAATCAATCCATACTATTTTATTATATGTCATTGAAAAGTTCTTCACACAAACGCCTTGAATATTATCGAGCACTTCATGTGTAAGAATTCGCGGTTCAACAGGACCATACCGAAATTTACGGAAACTGTACATTGTATCAAATGAAACACTTGTCATGTTTAGCCCATTTAAACCATACATAGACCTAACAGCATCCACTGGGGCAACGAATGTACTCTTAGAAAGGTTCAAATTCTTGAGCCTTTTCAAATAAACAAATGATATTTTATCTACAGCCTCCAATGGGCAACTACTAAGATCTAGGTCTTCAACATGGCTGTGTTGAAAAGATCGTAACGTGATGTTTGACATTTCTTCAATCTTGCAACCATTAAACCCCAAAAGAAGTCTTTTGAGACTACTCATGTTTGCAAATCCAGATCCAAAGATGGTGATTCTAGATGAATCAATTTTCAATTCCACAACACTCCTTAGTTTACCGAGAGCGGTTTCTGGATATGTACCATTAAACCGTCGGTCATTGTTGTGCAGGTGAAGCTTCTGAAGCTTCTGAAGAGGTAGGAAGACATCGTCCGGCTATGTGTCAGAATTGAGAATGAGCTTGTTGTTTTCCAAGAACAGTTCTTCTAAGTTGTAAATGCTTTCAAACGTCCGCTTTCCCAGTTTGGCTAATTTATTGTTGGAGAGGTCCAGGTAACTGAGTGTATTCCAGGAACTGTTGAGTGGAATGGGCAACACGGCAATGTGATTGCTATGCAAACTGAGCGATGTTGTGTTCAGGGGAAGATCATTTGGTACAGAGGATAGGTTGTTGCTGGAACAGTTTACAAATACTCCTCCATATGTCACATCCTTATGAAACGTACATGCCCAGATAACTTCTCCAGAGAAACAGAAAAAAAGTAGTACAATGTTGTTTGTCATGGTTATGTTACCTGAAATAGAACAAACAATATTGTCAGTATACTACACATTGTATGCGCTCTAGAGTTTCACGGGCGAGAATTACGACTAACATTTTCACTTAATTTCAAATTAAACATTTGTTCAAGCTTTCGTTTCTCCTTGTTCTCTTCGTTTTACCCAAACGTTCTTTCCCTATTTTTCTTTGTGTTTTGTCAAATATTGCAATAATCATTAGTAATAATATGTATCTGTCAATAATGAAGTCAGGACCAGACATAACTGTTACTCATATAAAATGCCTTGTAGAAAGTGGTCAAACGTAAAGCAATGTTATATTTGCGATAACACTTTTGCACTAAAGTACCGAAACTAGTACCTTTGGACGTTGAGACCAATCCGGGATTCAAACCCACGCTTTCAGAGTCAGGCACCTATTCCTGAGCATACAAAGTCAGCGACCTAACCCACTCGGCCATCGCGACCATCCACGACAAATGGAAGCCTCACAACTGGTTGTCTTGATCTTTTGTGTTCCTCTTTGACAAGTGTAAATTGACATGACTCGCAACGCTGAAAGCTATCACAAGCAGGACGCCACCCCGTGGGAGGTCGATGACACACAATCAAGTCAACAAGCCCCTTGAGGGTCATCGCTCGACCCATCAACCACTTGGTCCAACGAGTCATAGGAAGCTATTGTAATCAGACATTCCAAAAGACGTCATCAAAGTTCATCTTTTGTGCCAAGGACCAGTGACGATCCGGGTTAGAATTGTTTTTCAGTAACTCATGCTTGTTGTAAGAGACTACTGACGGGATCGGGCAGGGAGGCTAGCTGACTTGGTTGACATGTGTCATCGTATCCCAAGTGCACAGGTCGGTGCTCAAAAATTGCCAAACAAGCATTTGGATCTTTTGAAATCCCGTTAAAGTGCCATTGCTGGCATCATTACACCCCATTGCTATTTACTCAGAATAAACTATAATTTATTGGGCGGAAGGCTTCCTCAGATGATGTTGAAGTTATCCTTCCATAAGGACATGGAAGTCTTTTATTGCCCAAAATGTGTTTCCTTCCAGTAAAGATACCGTCATATGAGCGAAATATTCTCAAGCACGATGTAAACCCCAATTTCACCTCACCTGACCTTCCAGTAAAGCGTTAGTATCCAAATATTCCGATCTAACCCCCTACATATATAGTATGACTGATATGGATTGTAGATGTTGAAAGGGAGAAAACAATTTCATATCGTGGCATCAGTTTTTGTACTTCTGTAAGTAACACTATATAAGAGTTGTTTAACTCCACTGGCTTTAAGTAAATACGCTTTGATGGGACTTTGCTCGCTTTGGTCATTTAACCTTACCTTTAACGTTAGATTTGGAAATATATACTGAACAAAATAGAAACTTGATGAAATGAATTACTTTGAAAATTGGTAGTACAAGGTAGTTAATATGGACGAATACCAAAATTTCCTGGTCTAGCCTGACTATAGGCCCATTTCAACTGTGGTGAATCACCTGGGGTGTATGCAGCACGCTATTTTGTGAACACACAACTCTGCATGTACATGTGACACCTGTTTACTGATCCTTGAGAGATAAACAATGCTCATGCCACGCCTTACAGATGTTGGCCGTGAACGTGCTCAAGGCAGGTCAGTCTACTGTGGCTGTTGCACGTGAGATGGAATAGTCGGAAAATTCACAGCTTGAGGACACAGGTGCATCAGACAGTACGACATCTATTCGGCCCAGACCAGGACAGCCACGTGTGACATCACATGCCGAGGACAATCAAATTCTGCTGCGTCATTTGCGTAATCGTTTTACGACCGCAACGTTGTTCAGTATACCATGTAACCTAACCAGGAAATTTCCATCGTGCTATTTTGATGTAATGCTATATTCGACAGTAACTGTTCTACATAGAGAATACTACACGAGGTCTCATTACATACGAATTATACGAAACTCTCGACCTTCCGATGATATCTGACCATCGCTTTCGCTCGGTCAGATACCATAGGAGGGACACTCGGAAGGTCACGAGTTTCGTATAATTCGTTTGTAATGAGACCGAGTGTGGTATTTTATTTGTTACCCACGTCTTACATGCATTAAATTGACAAAATAGCGTGTTTTTGTTATGTTTTTCGTTTCAAACCGAAACCGGTTTCATAAAGAGGTTGCGGAAGAGTTTTGTACTGTAGTACAATATTTGCATGACGTCACGCTGTAATGACGTCACTGCCTTGGTAACCGACGTCACGATGCATGTCAGTTGTCATCGCCTCGTACAGCCTCCTACAGTAAACTACTCCGTAGCACCTCGTTTCTTGGTTTCCAGCTGCTTTATTCGGCTAACATCACTGGTGGAAACATTGCGTTTATGTGTTTCGACGGATGTAATGTCTCAGTTCGACTCACAATTAAACAGCGACAAGGCAACGTTCGCAATGTTTACATTCCCACAATGCATTTAAGTTGTAGAATGAATGAATTCACGTGTTTGTTATGACTGAAAAAATAGTTACGTCAGAATGTGACCAAACTGAGAGATCATCGGTTATCCAATCAAATCGTTAGAATCTGAGGTCAAGTCGTTACGACACAGGTCAACGCGATACGACACTCGTGTGACGTACGAGATGAGTCTGCAACTACCCATACGTTGACCACGTGGGTAATAAAGTTATTTATTACCAACGAGCGCGAAAATATCGGGTTCAAATATTTCATACGATGCCCAAGAGCAAAATATCACTTTCTTCTGTGACGTTACGTTCTACATACTGCGACGGCGGGTAGCCAGCCTATGTTTGAAAGTAGATTTGGGATTATTTTCCTCAGTTTGACAACTTCGGTAATAAACAGAATATTATATTCGTGCCAATATCATACTATGTACTATATCGACACCATGCCTAAATATCGGTATATCCCTCGCACTCGCTCGGAAATTACCAACATTTAGGCACTCGTATGACATGGGCACTAATATAATATCTTTTGTATATGATCAGACAAATGCCCTTGTATCCAGATATTATCTGTAAAACACAAAAGCACAAGTATTATATCACATACCATCGTTACATTTTTATCTCATGTTTGTAGATTGGTTGTAAGCATATTGGCAACCTGTTGGCATGCGGATCGATGATCACACTCTTGTCACTGGTTTGCGTGCTTCAGTCTCGATTGTTACTGGAAACTGCAGTATAGATGGAATGTTGCGCTTTCTTGATACCTACATTCACCAGAAACTTATCGCCAATCCTTACTGGCTCCTATAGACCGCCTCCGTGGTGTAGTGGTTAGAGGGTCCGCCCGGAGAGCGGAAGGTCACGGGTTCGATCCCCGACCGCGTTATACTAAAAGACGTCAAAATATGGTACTTGTTGGTCCCTAGGCGCTAGGCATTAATGGGTACAACAAGGACTGGTCAGCTCGGAGCCAGTATAATGTGTCTGAGTGGGGTATTCATGCTTCACTGCGGCATGGTATCTCAGTGGGCTAGCACTATAAAACCAGCTTAAGTCTGGGCTAGTACAAGCAGCCGCACATACACATACACACGCATGCACGTCGTCATATGAGCGAAATATTCTCAAGCACGACGTAAGACCCAATTTCACCTCACCTACTGGCTCCTATAATGATTCCATGTTTGTCGGCACCATACCCGTGAGCATGAGGTTCACGAAAGTGAGGGCGGTTCGGTAGCCTAGTGGTTAAAGCGTTTGCTCGTCGCGCCGAAGACCCGGGTTCGATTCCCCACATGGGTACAACGTGTGAAGCCCATTTCAGGTTTCCCCCGCCGTGATATTGCTGGAATATTGCTAAAAGCGGCATAAATCCAATTCACTCACTTCACCAAAATGGTACCCGCCTGACACCTGTGCACAGAGCTTCAGACTTTTCTTCCACATCAAACTGACACATCGTCATATCACTGGAATACGTTCCAAGGTGTTAAACCAAACTCCCTCTGTCGTAAGTTTAGATACGTTTAACAATACTTACATGTCAACATGGATCTTCATTTAACACGACTACGTCTGCAGGCGTCTGTGATTGTAGTTGCAGCTGTCGTGATGTAAATGAGCTCCGCATGCGATAGAGCCCGGGTCGAGGTTCGGGTTTGGAGGAAATCAGCATTGTGACAATGTGAAACTCGGTAAATGTAGTCTCGAAGGACATAATTATCATCACATTATCCGCTATGTATGTTGGTTAGTTGCTGTTTAACGCCGCACTCAGCCGTTCAAACAAATACACACACACACAAACACACACACAGAGACACACGCGCGCGCACGCACGCATGCACACACACGCATGCACACACACACACGCACGCACACACAGCTGGGATATTGCTGAGTGCGGCGCTAAACAACAAACAAATATTCAAACAATAACATAAGGGCAATAACATACAAATAAACGAAAATATCCGACAAATAAGATGTAACACCGTATAGTTCAGATGCACATAGAGTGAATAAGTGTTGATTTTATTATTCAGCCTCTGGGTGATGTGGTGGTTTGTGGATCAGTTGAAGTTAAGCAACGCTGGACGCGGAGAGGTCTTGGATGAGTGAGGGGGTTTGACAGCTTGACTCCTGAGAGTGTCTTGGACTTCAGTCATGTCCCACAACGAAGCACATGTGATACACGTGGTCTCACCTCAGGCAAGTGTATTTGTTCAGAATTACCTCTGTTCACCCAGCAGAAAATGGGAACCCGATGGGATAATCTTCTAGGAAGCTTGGGTTATCAGGATATGAAGGCTGGAAAGCCGGGTTATAAATATTCTACATATGTGTGGCAGGTTTTCTTCCATATGTACACACGTTCTTGCCACAGAAGGTAATCCCAGTGTCTGGTTTTGATTAGTGACAAGGTTTCTTAGAAACTTTAGTGACTCTATCTCGACAAAGTTACAAATTTGCTTAAAGAAGGCTTTGAGGATGTGAATACTAATATCTGCTCAGCTTGTCCACCACTGCTTGTACTAGCGTTTCTTGTGATTTGATAAGGCTGGTTTAACTGTAGATTCAGATAAATGCAATACCGCCTGATGTGTTTCCTTCATTCAATAATGAGTGAGTGAGTTTAGTTTTACGCCGCACTCAGCAATATTCCAACTATACTCCTCACAAAAAGTTGTGACAACACAAATTTGTAGTCTCATTACATTTTCATTTATTGAGTGTTTGTTGAGTAATCTGTATCAGGTCTGTGTCAGATAAGGGGAGGAAACTGATAACGGTAACCGTGTTGTTCAGGACGTTCCTCGTTGGAGACCCGTGGCGAAACCGGATAAAAACAGTCGTGTTTCCTTGTCGTTATCTTCTGGTAGTACTACAAAGGTGACTTCCTGGAGAACTTGTAACAGAAAGGGTCGTCTTTCGATTTGTAATTACAACATTTCGCAAGTTTGTTTGTTGTTTAACGTAGCAGTTAGAACTTACTAAAATATGCATCAGCAAATTCATGCGAGTGTCCGCCCCTGACCGAAATGCATCATTATAATATCGAGGCAAAGCCAGCATGGGACAGAAATGGATTGACATGTTGAATATACCGTGCAGACGGGGTAACAAGATAAGGTTCAAGCAACACATACCCGCGCACGCATGCACGTCGCTATGTAACTGAAATCATCGTGAACGCCACGTTAAGCACAACTTCACCCTTCCTCACTGATTTATAATAATAATAATAATAAATGCATATTTATAATGCGCCCCTTCCACACCCTAAGGCATGCTCAAAGCGCTACAGAATATTTACACTGGAGTATTTACAGATGAAGTTATACATAATATACTGAGAAAAGGTGGGTTTTAAGTCTGGACTTAAAAATGTCAATTGTGGCAGAGCTTTTAAGGGCACATGGGAGAGAGTTCCAAAGCACAGGCGCGGAGTAAGAGAATGAGCGGTGTCCGAAGGATTTCAGTTTGTAGGATGGGATGACCAGTCGGTTTTGTGTGTTTGAGCGCAAGTTGCGTGCAGGGACATACGGATGTAGGAGTTCAGACAAGTAGGAGGGAGCCAAACCATGGAGGCACTTGTATGTCAGACAGAGGATCTTAAAGTCAATTCTGGCCCTAACTGGTAGCCAATGCAGTTCTTTCAACACTGGTGTTATTTGGGAACGTTTAGAAGTCTTGCTGATGATGCGGGCGGAAGTATTTTGGATCTTCTGAAACTTATCAAGGAGTTTAGAACTGAGGCCTGAAAGGATGCTGTTACAGTAATCAAGCCTAGATGTAACAAGAGCTCGAACAAGGGCTTGAGTTGCAGCAGTTGTCAGGTATTGCCGAATGTTGCCAATGGATCTTAGGTGAAAGTAGCAGGTCCTGCTCAGACGGTTAACATGAGCATCCAGAGTCAAGGAAGAGTCGATGTGGACACCCAAGTCCTTAACCACATCAGAGAATCTGACGTCAGAGTCTGCGACTGTAAGGGTGTCGGTTTTGACCTTGCTGAGTTGTTGCTTTGTACCAATGAGAACTGCTTCTGTTTTTGTGTCATTAAGTTAAAGCATGTTTCCCGTCATCCAGCACTTGATGTCCTGCGTACATTCAGCGATGCACTGAAGGGACGTAGATAGATCTGACAGATGAAATGCTTTCAGGAGCTGGGTGTCATCAGCGTAGGCATGATGAGAAACTGTGTGGTCTGTAGTAATCCTTCCGACATATCCGGTATACAACACAAACAGGACTGGACCAAGGACTGATCCCTGTGGCACCCCACATGTGAGTACAGTGCCTTTTGATCTCTCAGTGCCAACAACAACAGATTGCTGTCGGTCAGACAGATAAGACGTCACCCATTGAAGGGCATGACCTTCAAGTCCGTACTGTTGTGTGAGCCTGGACAAGAGCCTATGGTGATCGATTGTGTCGAAGGCTGCAGAGAGGTCCAACAACACTAGAGCAGCAATCCTACCCTCAATCCTACCCAGCACAACGAAGCCCATTCGTCACTTGCAGTAACGCAGCCTCCGTACTATAGTATTGCCGATACGCTGACTGGAATTCATCAAGCAGAAGATGTTTAGAGAGATGGTCTTTGAGTCTGACATGCACGGCCTTCTCAATTATCTTGGAAATGAAGGATAAATTTGAGACAGGTCGATAGTTCTGAAGATTCTGAGAGTCAAGATCAGGTTTCTTTAGCAGAGGTTTGACTACAGCATGTTTGAATCTGGATGGAAATACACTACTCCCCAAACTTGAGTTGACAATTTTGGTAATGCTTGGCAGCAACAAGTCAAGATATTGAAACAGAAGTTTAGTTGGTATGGGGTCGGAGTCGCAAGTGGTAGGCTTTGAAGAGCGGATAATTGATTCAATGTCCTTGGGGGTGAAGGGTGCAAACTGTGTTAGTGGATCGCCTGTGAAAAGAGGTTCACTGAAACACCTATCAACTTCCTTGGCTGAAAGTCCTTGTCGAATGGTATCAATCTTTGAAATGAAAAATGAGTTGAACGAGTCTGCGAGTTCCATGTGACTTTGTCCGGGAGGTACTCTATCACCATCACCTCCTTTACCAAGCAGTTTATTCATAAACCTGTAAAGGGAAGCAGGTTTCCCCATACTATTCTGTATACTGTGAAGACAATATTTCCTTTTAGCAGAGATGATTAAAGAGGTGGTAGCATTTCGGCACTGTTGATATATCTGCCTGTGAATTTCCAGGCGTGTCTTACGCCACTGACCTGCTCTGCGCCGTTGTGTCTTAGAACGACGAATGGACTCGTCATACCATGGAGCATGAGGACGAAGTATCACATTCTTCTCAACTGCCGGAGCATGTTTGTCTAGAAGAGATGTGAGGGTGTCATGGAAAGGGACAACATGGTCCTCAACATCAGGGGGAGGATCAGTGAGGAGGTTTGAATTAACCAAGTCAAGTCTGAAACTATCTGGCTGAATCTTCTTGATGTTTCGACACATCAAGATTGAATGCTTGTTGTTTGGCTTAATTAAGTCAATAGCAAACAAGACATTGAAGTGGTCAGACATTTGGCGATCGATGACTTCGACATCTTTGATAATATTGCAGCTGCTGTGTGTGATAATCCAGTCAAGAATGTTGCCAGATTTGTGTGTGGCGACAGACACATGCTGGGTAAGGGAATAAGTATTCAGTAGCTGAATGTATTTCTTGACCTCGGACTTCTCACGAGTGTTGAAGTGCACATTAAAGTCGCCAAGAATTACTGTATAGTTTTGGAGTGTGTTGCGAAGAGGGTAGATAACTCTGGAAGAAAGTCATTGTTTTTCAGTTTCAAAGGTTAAAGTATGTTACGTGTCGGTCAACCGGAAACTTGTAGCAAAAGGATTCGCAGTGAAGCCAACACACAACAAAGAAATCTGATATACTTAACAATAGTATTATTGTATTTTGAGATCAACTAAATTTACAAATCATTATAAAGGAATACTAACGGCAGAAAAAATAGACAGAAAGTACAAAACAAATAGCAGTATGAATACATTGTCAACACAATTGAAAGGTAGTGATTATAGCAATGAGAAAGTGATGATACTATTCAACAAACTGCAGGTGCAACAACGGTCAAGCTTTTCGAGGTTGGCGTACGATCTTCACTTGTAATGTGAGAAAAAGTAGGCAAAAGTTTCCATCTGTAAGTGCATCCAAGTCTTGGCTCGTGTTGTTCATTTGATCAGAGTGTTTTATGTATCTTCAACGGTAGACCAACTATTCAATTAACACTTTCTAGAACATTTGAATCAGTTTTATCTAATGAAATACAAGTGACACATATTTGTTAAATAAGTATATTTATATAATAGCCATGAGGTAATGAATGACTATAAAACATGATGAGCCCGTGAAGATCCGGGGTAGAATTGGTCTTCAGCAACCCACGCTTGCCACAAAAGGCGACTATGCTTGTCGTAAGAGGCGACTAACGGGATCGGGTGGTCAGGCTCACTGACTTGGTTGACACATGTCATCAGTTCCCATTTGCGCAGATCGATGCTCATGCTGTTGATCACTGGATTGTCTGGTCCAGACTCGATTATTTACAGACCGCCGCCATATAGCTGGAATATTGCTGAGTGCGGCGTAAAACTAAACTCACTTACTCACTCACTAAAACATGATGACATAGACTTTACGGCTAAACGGTGAGAGAATCCTGGTCCATCGGTGAAACAAACACATGCAAAGGCGTGTCAAATGTTCATTTGAAAAATCATGGGAACAGATAGTGTAAGTCAAAATAGGGCATTGCAACCAACCCATGCGTCATTTTTCAAACGCCTCAACATGTCCATTGTAAAACCAGTTGATTTGTTGACAAAGGTCTTAAAGACTGCCTCCGTTGTGTAGTGGTTAGAGCGTCCGCCCGGAGAGCGAAAGGTCGCGGGTTCGATCCCCGACCGCGTCATACCAAAAGACGTTAAAATATGGTACTTGTTGGTCCCTGCCTGGCGCTCGGCATTAATGGGCCAAACAAGGACTGGTCGGCTCGGAGTCAGTATAATGTGTCTGAGTGGGGTATTCATGCTTCACTGTGGCATGGTATCTCAGTGGGCTAGCACTATAAAACCAGCTTCAGACTGGGCTAGTACAGGCAGCCGCACATACACATACACACGCATGCACGTCGTCATATGAGCGAAATATTCTCAAGCACGACGTTAGACCCAATTTCACCTCACCTCACCTCACAAAGGTCTTAAATCAACATTTTCAAATCCTGATGTACTGGCTGACCTCCTGCCACAGCCTTTCTTCATCCCACAGCAATTTCTCAGGTAAATCTTGAATCTTGATGGGAGCCTTCTTACCTGTGGATGTAAGACTTTATAAAGTGGTTGTTCAAATCAAGGGTTCAACTACAAGAAATATACTACCAATGCGTAAGGGACGACGGATCTGTGGTGAACACAACTTTAATCTTTGAGGACCATGATGAAAAAAAGAGATGGTGTTCTGGAACGTTCTGGTTGTATATAAGCATAATACTTGCAGCCATGTGTCTGTTAGCAATGGGTATAGTATCAATGATAACCCAAAAAAACTCTACTCGTGAATAATTCTTCGGATGATTTTCCCAATGATGCATACTTCGGATACAGTGATAGCGATTACCAATATATTTGTAATCGGAATCGTAATCAGAATAGGCCTACGCTATTCCTCAAGGACAGAGACACCATCCTGCAGGTCATGACAAATTGCTGATGACATCATCGACTGTATAGGCTCCAGCTGGAAAATCCTGCAAGCTCTCAGCCAATCCTTTCTTGTGGATGAGAGGTGCCGCTTCATTGTCAATCGTGTTGTGTATTCGTCTTCGAGAATGCTAGCAGAGTGTATTGGTTTGATGTTGTTTGAGGACGTGAGACGAGGAGACATCCCTCGTACCTTACTGAACGTTGTGTAAGAGACATACATCTTCAGTGTGGATATTTACAGGGAGGAAGGATGTAGGAGGCCAGACAGTACATCAGGATTTGAAATGTTTCATTTAAGGCCTTTGTGGACATAATGTATGATTGACTTGATGAGGCATTGCCAAATTTGACGGGTTGGTGATATAAAGAATGTCTGATGCAATGCCCAAGTTTGTATTGTACCAATGTTCCCATGACTTTTCAAATGTAAATCTGACGTGCCTTTGTTTCCCCGATGGGCCATGATACTTTCATCATTTCACGAAAACTCCTCATAATCTGATGGTGAGTTATTACCTCACTAATATGATATAGTCATTGTTTTTAAGAAATATGTGTCACTTGTATTTCATTGGATAAAATGTATTCAAACGTTGTAGAAACACTTTAATCAAATGAGCAACACAAACCACGAACTGGAAGCACTTAGAGATGGAAACTTTTGACCAGAATATCCATCAATCAATCTTTATTCAGCACTTAAAACGGCCACAGGCCTGTAGTACATATAATGCATACATGAGTACATAGAAGTCATTTATAAACTCTTTTCTGTAACAATCATTTTACTTAACCTCATAGCGAAATAGATGTACATTGCAAGTTCTGTTAAAGTGAGTAGTGTCTGTTTATAATGAAATTAATTTTCTTACAGTTTGATGCTTATAATATAATAGTGTGGCTTTAGGTAGTTCGTTCGTAGAGTCGTATAAACAGCACAGACTAGAAGGAAATGTAGTTCATCTTCAACACTATTCATATTACATAATTGACATATTCTGTTTTCTCTTTGTATACCTGCATACCTGCCAATTTCAATAAATAATTCACGGAAACAGCAACGAAAACGAGAGAGAGAGATATATGCAAAATAGTCTTCAAAACGTCTGTCCGAATTCTATTGATTATAGTATAAACATTTTGTGGATAGAAGCAATGATTCCGTCAAAGCTTGTAAATACATATCTTTTATTCTTTGTGAAAATGATATGATAAAATTTGCATGGGACTAAAAATTGTGATCACACCACACATAACCATAGCCAGTTTTGTACAACTCCCTAATATCAGTCACCAATTTTCCCATTTTCGTCATACAATGTCATCATATCATAACATCTTTTCGGAAACCCATGGCATGGCATATGCAGTAATCTTACCCAATACTTTATGGCTTTAACGGAAGAATATATAAGCGAGGGAAATATACCTAATTCTCCTTAAACCATCAGATTACATGTGTTCGGTTTTACACCAAGAAACCTTTTTGCACGCATATAAATGAACTCTTCAATATTGTCATATTGCTGTAATCCCCATATTTCAGAGCCATATAGAAGTATTGGACTTATCTTCATATCGAATATTTTAAAGGACATTTCACCTAGAGATCTCATATTTTTAAATTTCAAGGCTTGTACTGACGCTTGTCTTGTGTTTTTGAACCAGGAAAGACTATTAGAGAAATATACGCCAATGAACTTATGAACACTGATAGTTTGGAGTAGTTATCCTTTATGATATAATTTTTCTAATTTAGAAAGTTTTCCACCTTTCTTAAAGACGATAATTTTGGTTTTGTCTCTGTTTACACACAATTTATATTGGTCAGAAAATTTGTCTAATTCATATATGTGTTTCTGTAAACCGCTAACAGTACTAGAGAATAATACAAAATCATCGGCAAAGAGTAGCAGAAATATACTGAGTCAAAAAAGAAACTTCACATTCTTTCTTCAGGGCACTATAAAAGAACAAGAGATGGTAAGATGGTTTAATTGTTATTATTTCATTGCTGAGATCTGTGTGATGTACTCGATACACAGACAGTGCCATAATCAGTTCCATTAGGCTACACCGCCGTTCCAAAACTTGGGTATACAGAATGTCAAGTCACAAGAATAAAAATGCGAAATTTCTCAGTTCAATATCGTGTATGGCCGCCCCGCGCATTCACCACTGCCAAACACTGTCTCCTCATCGACTGCCTGATGCTTGTGAACACGTGGTTGGGGATTCTGCGCCATTGCTCTTGCAAGGCAGCGCCAAGTTCCTGCAAATTCTGAGGTTGGTTCCTAAGACCACGAAGCCTTCTCCCAAGAGCATCCCAAACGTACTCTATTGGATTAAGGTCAGGGGACCTCGATGGCCAGTCCATGACGTTGATTCCAGCGTTTTGAAGGAAATTTTGTGTCAACATCGCGGTATGCGGCCGAGCATTATCATGCTGGAACTGTAGACCTGGGCCATGAGCCGCCGTGAAAGGAACGAGTTCAGGGGTGAGCACTTGGTCGCGGTAAGCAGCAGCTGTGAGGTTTCCACCGATGACCAGAAGTCGGGAACGGTTGTTCCCACAGAAAGCACCCCACACCATGCAACTTCCGCCCCGAATCTGTCGACTTCCTGTACACAACATTGGGCATACCGTTCACGACCTCGTCTCCAGACTCTATGCCTGCCATCAGCGAATCTGAGGGTCAACCTGGATTCATCGCTAAAGGCGACTGGATTCTAGTCTCTCTGGGTCCATCGGAGGTGACATTGGGCCCACAGCAGACGTTGATGTTGATGAAACGGCGTCAATATTGGCCCACGATATGGAAATCGAGATTGGAGATTGGCAGCCCGCAACCGGTTTTGAATGGTCTGTGAGGACAGTCGACCTCTAAACATCTCAGCCCTGGTTCGTGTAGCCGGCAGAAATCTGTCACGTAGATGACGTAGGACGATTTGACGGTCTTCTGCTCGTGACGTCACACGTGGATGACCCGACCTTGGGCGATCTGAAGTGGTGCCAGTTTGTTGTAGACGACCTCGCAAGTCATACACAGTGCGACGGCTGCATCCCATTGCTCTTGTGACGTCAATAACTGATCTTCTCGCTTGCAACATGCCAACGGCACGTTCACGTTGCACATTTGACAATCGTGGCATTTCAAGTACCGTTAGAACTGTGGTTTAAAAGTGTTTTTACAATTCTTGAGGCCAATGCAAACACGTGCATATGAAGACTGCACGTGCAAAACCTGATTTGGCACTAACGTCATTTGCACGACGAATGGATGCGTTTGAGTGGGTTTTGCTAACGTTTTTCTAGAGTCGAAAGATAGGGATCCCATCTCTGATACATAGATGTATCATCAGAGAAGAAATATTCATTATTTTTCAAATTACATTTTGTGAAGTTTCTTTTTTGACACAGTATATTTATGTATTCTGTCTTTCTATATTACATGAAAGTATTTTGAAACTCATATGGGCCTCCATGGACCTCCATTGCACGGCGATTTCGGGGTCCAAAATAAGTGGGTGTCTTGCCAATTCCGGCAATGTCATGTTTTCTGTCTTTTGGTATTGCTGTGTTACCATACACATGAACTTCGTTGCATCTATCAACTTGATTAATCTATCTTCCTGCGTTGAAAATCATCTGACACACGGTATTTCGATTCTGACAGTCCTAAGCGCGGTTATATGTTGGCACCTTTGTCAGCGATACATTTCACACCAATGAGGAATACGCTTTCATTTTATCAACATGATGCGCTCAGTCCGCGAGATTTAACTGACGTTTTCGATGAAATCTTGAACCTCATACACGGACGTTTCACATACCACATCACTAAATATGAGGATATTTCTTCTATACTTGCTTTCAATGTTTTCTACGTTATCCGACACGTTTGAATGATCTCGATTTTCCCTTTGACCCCAGACAGCATATAAAAATAAAGCATACAGCTTTATGGATGACGCCTTCTTGTTGATTGCATAGATTCCTTATCAAGCTAAGAGTGATCAACCTTATGACCAATCTACACCGAAACGCCGTTATATGCAATAAACAAGAAGTTCTTATCCTCATCGTTGCATGCTTCATTACTGAATGAAGGAAACACATACATTTCATTTTCGTTAATCGTGTGTACACATGTTTCACCTTTCTATTGCATCATTCCATTATTTGCAATTTCAATAAATGAACATGTAATGATACTACAAAGTTATATTGTCACAACTATTTGTGAGGAGTATAGTTGGAATATTGCTGGGTGCGGCGTAAAACTAAACTCACTCACTCTTTATTGAATGAAGGAAACACATACATTTATCTGAATCTGCAGCTCTGTTTATTATCCAGGGCCCCGTTCCTCAAAGCGATCGTAGCGCTACGACAGTCGTAACTCCCATACTTTAACATAGACTTACGACTGTCGTAGCGCTACGATCGCTTTGAGGAACGGGGCCCTGCCTTATCAAATCACAAGAACCGCTAGTACAAACAGTGGTGAACAAGCTGAGCAGATATTCGTATTCACATCCTCAAAGCCTTCTCAAAAGCAAATCTGTATCTTTGTCGAGATAGAGTTACTAAAGTTTCAAACTAACCTCACTAATCTAACCTATACACTGGGATTACCTCCTGTGGGTAGAACGTGTGTACATATGGACGACAATTTGCCACTCATCACCCAGAAACTGATTAATAAAATCAACACTTATTCACTCAGGTAAGAAACCTTGTTGTTTTGTACAATGTGCATTTTAACTATATGCTGTTTCATCTTATTTGTCTGATATTATTGTTTATCTGCATTCTATTGCCCTTCCTGTGTGAATGTTTGTTTGTGATTAACGCCGCATCATCATCATTATTATCATCATCATCATCATCTCACTTACTCTGCGTGTGTGTGCATACATAACGGCTGAGTGCGACGTTAAAAAATAAACAACAACCAACCAACCAGCCAATATACACAACGGATCATGTGATGTTAATTATGTCCTTCTACACTACATTTACAGAGTTGCACGTTGTCACAATGATAATTTCCTTCTAACCCGGATCTCAGTTGGGACCTTACCCGAACCTCGACCCGGGGTTCTATCGGATGCGGAGCTCATTTACAGCACGACAGCTGCAACTACAATCACAGACGCCTACAGACGTAGACGTGTTAAAGGAAGATCCATGTTGACATGTAAGTATTGTTAAACGTATATAACTTACGACAGAGGGAGTTTGGTTTAACACCGCTTGGAACGTATTCCAGTGATATGACGATGTGTCAGTTTGATGTGGGAGAAAAGTCTGAAGCTCTGTGCACAGGTGTCAGGCGTGTACCACTTTGGTGAAGTGAGTGAGTTGAGTTTTATGTCCCTTTTAGCAATATTCCAGTAATAGCACGGCGGTGGACACCAGAAATGGGCTTCAAACATTGTACCCATGTGGGAATCAAACCCGAGTCTTGGCCGTGACGAGCGAACGCTTTAACCGCTTGGCTACCGAACCGCCCTCACTTTCGTGAAACTCACGGGCACGGGTGTTGTTCTGACAAACCTAGATTCATTATAGGAGCCAGTATTGATTGGGGATATGTTTCTGGTGTCGAGTCTGGAGCACGCAAGCTGGTGACAAAAGTGAGATTATCGTGTGCCAACACGTTGCGAAAATACTCACAACCAATTCCGACGGCTTGCCATCCAGTCCGTATTTTGCGAAGAACACGAGATACCAATATAACGATGGTATGTGATAAAAAACTAGAGTATTTGTGTTTTATAGATAATGTCAGGATGCAAGGGCAGTATACATTTGTGTGGCCATATACAACTGTCTAATTGTCGAATATAGCATTGCTACGAAATAGCACAATGGACATTTCCTGGTTAGGTTGAATGGTATACTGTGAAAAAAGAACCTTTATGTCCCAAACATGCCCTAATAGAAGAAACAGTGTTTCTACTTGATAAATCCGTTTTATGGACGTAATGACTGACATTAATATAGGATTAAGCATTTAGGTGGGCGTGGCCCACCCTCCATAGTCAACAATAGCACGATGGCGTCACTGTTTGATTTCACAGGGACTAGTCATCTGTGTTGGAGCTTGTTCAGATCCGCGTATGCCCCCTGTCGCATTCAACGTTGTCTCATTGTTGCCTAGCACCCATGAACACAGCATTAGACAACTTTGTTGTACTAACGTTTGCGATGGGATTGAGGTCAGGTGCAGTCGATGGCCACCCCATGACTTCAATGACATCACTTTACAGGTATTTTAGTCATCTGTACTAACCCGGATCTTCACGAGTCCTTTGGGCAAGAGATAAACCAGACGTCGTTTAGAATGTCGGGTTACAATACATTCCTATGACTCGTTGGGCTAAGTGATTGATTGGTCAAGTGGTGACCCTCAAGGCTTGTTGACGTGATTGTGTGTCATAAACCTCCCACGTCCTGCTTATGATAGCTCTCGGCGTTGCGAGACGTGCCAATTTACACTTGTCAAAAAGGAACACAAAAGATCAAGACAACCAGTTGTGAGGCTTCCATTTGTCGTGAATGGTCGCGATGGCCGAGTGGGTTAGATCACTGACTATTATGGTTTTGCCAACATTGCCAACGTTGGGCCAACGTCCAAATGCTATCTGGGATGGCGGCGGTTTGTCAATAAATCGAGTCTGGACCAGACAATCCAGGGATCAACAGCATGAGCATCGATCTGCGCAATTGGGAACCGATGACATGTGTCAACCAAGTCAGCGAGCCTGACCACCTGATCCCGTTAGTCGCCTCTTACGACAAGCATGGGTTACTGAAGGTTCATTCTAACCCGGACCTTCACGGGATGTTACATTTGATCACTTTGTAGGCCGTGAAACCCCAAAGCGCACACCGTGTGTAGTATACTGACATTATTGTTTGTTCTATTTCAGGTAACATAACCATGACAAACAACATTGTACTTCTTCTTGTCTGTCTCTCTGGAGAAGTTATCTGGGCATGTACGTTCCATCACGATGCGACATATGGAGGAGTGTTCGCAAACTGTTCCAGCAACAACCTATCCTCTGTACCAAATGATCTTCCCCTGAACACAACATCGCTCAGTTTGCATAGCAATCACATTGCCGTGTTGCACATTCCACTCAACAGTTCCTGGAATACGCTCAAATACCTGGACCTCTCCAGCAATAAATTAGCCAAACTGGAAAAGCGGACGTTTGAAAGCATTTACAACTTAGAAGAACTGTTCTTGCAAAACAACAATCTTATTCTCAATTCTGACACATACCCAGACGATGTCTTCCTACCACTACAGAAACTTCAGAAGCTTCACCTGCACAACAATGACCGACGGTTTAAAGGTATATATCCAGAAACCGCTCTCGGTAAACTAAGAAGTGTTGTGGAATTGAAAATTGATTCATCTGGAATCACCATCTTTGGATCTGGATTTGCAAACATGAGTAGTCTCAAAAGACTTCTTTTGGGGTTTAATGGTTGCAAGATTGAAGAAGTGTCAAACATAACGTTACGATCTTTTCAACACAGCCCAGTTGAAGACCTAGATCTTTGTAGCTGCCCATTGGAGGCTGTAGATAAAATGTCATTTGTTTATTTGAAAAGGCTCAAGAATTTGAACCTTTCTAAGGGTACATTCGTTGCTCCAGTGGATGCTGTTAGGTCTATGTATGGTTTAAATGGGCTAAACATGACAAGTGTTTCATTTGATGAAATGTACAATTTCCTTAATTTTCGGTATGGTCCTGTTGAACCGCGAATTCTTACACACGAAGTGCTGGATAATATTCAAGGCGTTTGTGTGAGGACGTTTTCAATGAAAAAAAATAAAATAGTATGGCTTGATTCTTCGATTTTAAACTCCAATTCGCGTTTCACCCAGTGCATTACACACTTGGACCTTTCTGATAATGATTTCCTGGGAGACAAGCAGCTTTTATTCAAACTTGTCTTTGCGCCTCAGTTGGTGTTTCTGAATTTTTCAAATCACTTAAGGAGAAACGAGTTCTTTCCAACAACAATTCCTGAACATAACTCCCTGTTATCAGTACCAACATTCCGTCTCACACTTCCCAGCAAACTGGAGTACCTTTATATGCATGGTTCGTTGAGCGATGTAGGTTACATAAACGGCAATATTGAATTTACAAATGCAGTATCGCTCAAGAGTCTCAACTTTGAATTTAACGGTTTGTATGCCTTTAAATACAATATTTATGGATTAGAGAACCTCACTGATTTCGATGTCTCTGGAAACTACTTCACCAACGTGAATCCTGGACTATTGAAATATTTTCCAAGTTTGACAACTCTTAAGATGTCTCAAATGGGCTTTAAAAACGACTTTCTACTTAAAGAGGGACGTGAGATGTTTTTGCCATTAGGTGCACTGAAAAATATTGTTCTTAGTCGCAATGATTTAGCAGTCATGGATTCACAGATATTTGCTGGGAATCAACTGGCAGTCATTGATTTGTCCTTTAACCGCTTTGAGAGTATCCCCTTTGACATTACAACAACTCCGTCTCTCCTACGTCTTGACCTCAGTTACAACTCGCTGCCTGTACTATCAGCGTCACAGAGGAGTCTACTTGATGCCTTGGCAACAACAAATAACCTTACTTTGAACCTTAACAACAACCTTCTGTCCTGCGGATGTGAGAACTTAGACTTTGTGAAGTGGCTGTTCCAAACAGATGTGAAAGTTGAAAGCATAGATACATATACCTGTGTATCTGATGATGGCGTTATTACATCTCCATCTTTTATTTATCATCATTATGATGAAACCTGGAGAAGGTGTTCGGGACCAATTTGGTTATCTCTATCTGTTTCTGCTTTTGCACTGATCATTTTATTCATGATTTTAATATACCTGATAAACCAGAAAAAGACTTTAGTTTTAAACATCATTCACCGGTTGTTTGGGTTGGTAAATGTCTCCAAATCACCGAAACGTACTGACTTTCCTAATGACGCCTACATCGGCTACAGCGACGTCGATTACCAGTACATCTGTCACACTGTGAGAGAACACCTGGAAGATAGACATGGAGTCAAACTCTTCCTGAAGGACAGAGATACCATCCCTGGTGGACAAATAGCCGACGACATCATCAGCGGAATAGATTCAAGTTGGAAGACGGTCCTCGTTCTCACCCAGTCTTTTATTGAGGACCAGTGGTGCCGCTTCATTGTTAATCGTATTGTGTATTCCTCCACTAGAATGCCAGTTGGTAGTATCCTGCTTGTGTTGTTTGAGGACGTGAGACGAGGGGACATCTCCCCGGCCCTGCTCAATGTTGTGGTAGAGAGACACATCTTCAGTGTGGGGAAGTACAGGGACGACCAGGGCAGCTTTTGGAGAGACGTTAGTCAGCGTATCATGAATGAAACGGAATTTTAGAGAAAACGATTACTCGTTGACCTGTGGAGAAGGAATTGTGGCATAAATAATTGGAAACTGACATTGACTCTTTTTCGGAGATCGTTAGATATTTTTGAAAATGTGACATCTGTGTCGTGTGCTCTCTTGCAACACAACCTAGTCCGAGTATCCTTTCACGTGCAGTCCACGCCACGCATTGTAAATACTGATGATAGAGTGCTTGCTCAGCGTGTTAATTGCTTGCTTGTTTGTAGTAATAATGTGTGTATTCATACTAATTCAAAGTGATGTTGTGTCGAACTTCGATATGTCGACAGTAAAAAGTAAAAATGTGGTCCCTGCCTATTCATTTTGCGGTTGTGTCAAACCTCAGATAACTCGAAGTACTTACGTGGGTCCCTTCTACTTCGACAAAACGATGTTTGTACTGGAAATGGAATCGCTATGCTATCTGAAAGTTAGAAAGAGTGAAAAAACAATATGCACAGTCATAAGAAATGGAGGTGTGCCTTTAATCATTTCTGGTCGTGCCTTATATGGGTATACCTGGTGATGTACTTAATGTGTAAACTGGTCTAGAATTGATCCCTCTTTTCACCATGTTTTCACTGTAACGATTGGTGTCTCAAATAAGTGATAGCCATCATATTTGTATTATTCAACGTCTTTCCAAAATTGTAAAAATATACATTTATGAATAAAATTCTTTATTACTTGATTCACCTCATTTCAGTATAGTTTTATTCATATAAAATAGTTTTTCACTTTTAAAAATATATGCTAGCTAGTTTTAACTCTTTTGTGATACTCAAGGCGAGGCCTGACGACCAGGTTCAAACAGTTATAGGCGAGGCCTGACGACCTGATTCAAACAGTTATAGGCGAGGCCTGACGACCAGGTTCAAACAGTTATAGGTGAGGCCTGACGACCTGGTTCAAACAGTTATAGGCGAGGCCTGACGACCATGTTCAAACAGTTATAGGCGAGGCCTGACGACCTGGTTCGAACAGTTATAGGCGAGGCCTGACGACCAGGTTCGAACAGTTATAGGCGAGGCCTGACGACCAGGTTCAAACAGTTATAGGCGAGGCCTGACGACCAGGTTCAAACAGTTATAGGCGAGGCCTGACGACCAGGTTCAAACAGTTATAGGCGAGGCCTGACGGCCAGGTTCAAACAGTTATGGGCGGGCCTGACGACCTGGTTCAAACAGTTATGGGCGGGCCTGACGACCTGGTTCAAACAGTTATGGGCGGGCCTGACGACCAGGTTCAAACAGTTATAGGCGGGCCTGACGACCTGGTTCGAACAGTTATAGGCGAGGCGTGACGACCAGGTTCAAACAGTTATGGGCGGGCCTGACGACCTGGTTCAAACAGTTATAGGCCAGGCCTGACGACCAGGTTCAAACAGTAATAGGCGAGGCCTCACGACCAGGTTCAAACAGTTATAGGCGAGGCCTGACGACCAGGTTCAAACAGTTATAGGCGAGGCCTGACGACCAGGTTCAAACAGTTATAGGCGAGGCCTGACGCCCAGGTTCAAACAGTTATGGGCGAGGCCTGACGACCTGGTTCAAACAGTTATAGGCGAGGCCTGACGACCAGGTTCAAACAGTTATAGGCGGGCCTAACGACCAGATTCAAACAGTTATAGGCGAGGCCTGACGACCAGGTTCAAACAGTTATAGGCGAGGCCTGACGACCAGGTTCAAACAGTTATAGGCGAGGCCTGACGACCAGGTTCAAACAGTTATAGGCGAGGCCTCACGACCAGGTTCAAACAGCTATAGGCGAGGCCTGACGACCAGGTTCAAACAGTTATAGGCGAGGCCTGACGACCAGGTTCAAACAGTTATAGGCGAGGCCTGACGACCAGGTTCAAACAGCTATAGGCGAGGCCTGACGACCAGGTTCAAACAGGTATATTCGAGGCCTGACGACCAGGTTCAAACAGTTATAGGCGAGGCCTGACGACCAGGTTCAAACAGTTATAGGTGAGGCCTGACGACTAGGTTCAAACAGTTATAGGCGAGGCCTGACGACCAGGTTCAAACAGTTATAGGCGAGGCCTGACGACCTGGTTCGAACAGTTATAGGCGAGGCCTGACGACCAGGTTCGAACAGTTATAGGCGAGGCCTGGCGACCAGGTTCAAACAGTTATAGGCGAGGCCTGACGACCTGGTTCAAACAGTTATAGGCGAGGCCTGACGACCTGGTTCAAACAGTTATAGGCGAGGCCTGACGACCAGGTTCAAACAGTTATGGGCGGGGCCTAACGACCAGGTTCAAACAGTTATAGGTGAGGCCTGACAACCAGGTTCAAACAGTTATAGGCGAGGCCTGACGACCAGGTTCAAACAGCTATAGGCGAGGCCTGACGACCAGGTTCAAACAGTTATAGGCGAGGCCTGACGACCAGGTTCAAACAGTTATAGGCGGGCCTGACGACCTGGTTCGAACAGTTATAGGCGAGGCGTGACGACCAGGTTCAAACAGTTATGGGCGGGCCTGACGACCTGGTTCAAACAGTTATAGGCCAGGCCTGACGACCAGGTTCAAACAGTAATAGGCGAGGCCTGACGACCAGGTTCAAACAGTTATAGGCGAGGCCTGACGACCAGGTTCAAACAGTTATAGGCGAGGCCTGACGACCTGGTTCAAACAGTTATAGGCGAGGCCTGACGCCCAGGTTCAAACAGTTATAGGCGAGGCCTGACGACCTGGTTCAAACAGTTATAGGCGAGGCCTGACGACCAGGTTCAAACAGTTATGGGCGGGGCCTAACGACCAGGTTCAAACAGTTATAGGTGAGGCCTGACGACCAGGTTCAAACAGTTATAGGCGAGGCCTGACGACCAGGTTCAAACAGTTATAGGCGAGGCCTGACGACCAGGTTCAAACAGCTATAGGCGAGGCCTGACGACCAGGTTCAAACAGTTATAGGCGAGGCCTGACGACCAGGTTCAAACAGTTATAGGCGAGGCCTGACGACCAGGTTCAAACAGTTATAGGCGAGGCCTGACGACCAGGTTCAAACAGTTATAGGCGAGGCCTGACGACCAGGTTCAAACAGTTATAGGCGAGGCCTGACGACCAGGTTCAAACAGCTATAGGCGAGGCCTGACGACCAGGTTCAAACAGGTATATCTGAGGCCTGACGACCAGGTTCAAACAGTTATAGGCGAGGCCTGACGACCAGGTTCAAACAGTTATAGGCGAGGCCTGACGACCAGGTTCAAACAGTTATAGGTGAGGCCTGACGACTAGGTTCAAACAGTTATAGGCGAGGCCTGACGACCAGGTTCAAACAGTTATAGGCGAGGCCTGACGACCAGGTTCAAACAGTTATAGGCGAGGCCTGACGACCAGGTTCAAACAGTTATAGGCGAGGCCTGACGACCAGGTTCAAACAGTTATAGGCGAGGCCTGACGACCAGGTTCAAACAGTTATAGGCGAGGGCTGACGACCAGGTTCAAACAGTTATAGGTGAGGCCTGACGACCAGGTTCAAACAGTTATAGGCGAGGCCTGACGACCAGGTTCAAACAGTTATGGGTGAGGCCTGACGACCAGGTTCAAACAGTTATGGGCGAGGCCTGACGACCAGGTTCAAACAGTTATGGGCGAGGCCTGACGACCAGGTTCAAACAGTTATAGTCGAGGCCTGACGACCTGGTTCAAACAGTTATGGGCGGGGCCTGACGACCAGGTTCAAACAGTTATAGGCGAGGCCTGACGACCTGGTTCGAACAATTTTAAGCGAGTTTTGATGATTTCTCTCCTACCGCTCATGATATTCTCATTGCACGCGTTATATACTTCTTTGTGGCCACCTGGTTATATTTAGTTTCATATCGGATTGTTCTTTTATCGGTGAGATCCCACGCGAATGGTTATTGACCATGCGAACATATTCTTTAATGTATGCCTGTATCATAGAATCTCTTCGCCTTTCTATCTTAAACCATTTTCAATATGGTTTTGTCGCAGTTAAGCGAAATCTTGTGCAATTCTAAAAGGCGAGAAACTTAGAATTATGCAAATGCGCATATTATATTCTTCGGCCTTTGAAACCTGCATAAGAACTTATCTCTGTGTGTGGTGGATTCGATGCCAGTATATTTAATAAAACTCTAATGGGAATTATGTGCGCATCGTACCTCGTTATTGTTCCTCCATCTTTCCACCTAAAAAGAGCACAAACGCGATCATGTCAACACTTATATTTTCCAATTGCTTAATGCCTAGGGTGAGTGAGTCAAAGCGACTTATGACCAGACACTGGATATTTGTGGTTTCAATATTCTAGAAATATATTAGTCGATGAGTTTAACTGTCCAGGCGGACTATGACAGGAAAAATCACTTGAGTATTTCGTGTATGAATCACACGATTCTCGCGCCATATTTCCTGATCGTCATGACATACTCGTAGTGAACCATAGACCGTAGTTTCAGGATGTCATAAACATGATAGTGCATGCATGCCCATGTAACCCCGCAGTTAAAATGGTCATCATATTTTCGCAGGAAACAGTATTCCTTTACTTTAAACCCTGTGGCTCTATATATCAGTTATAAACAAAAGAACGATGTTTTTATTTAAACTTCCGAACATTATTTAACCAGGATCCTTTCGTACGAAATATATTTGTCACAAATTAAAGTGACCTTTTCAGAAATTATATTTCCGGAAATCTTTATTATGTCCTGGGTCATAAATCGCCATGGTAAACAACGTATAATTATAGTGTATAGTCGAGGATGATTTTGTACAGCAGCATTGTAGGCAATATGTTTTTCACCATTTATGCCAATAAAGAAAAAATATCAATTACCAACATTTAACATGGTAATATATGTTTGTCACAAAGTTCACTTTAAACGGGTTTTCAGGGTTTATTATTGAAGATGCAACTATATAACAACCACTCCCTACAGGCAACTCTCTGTGGTAGAACTGACACAGTGGCTTTCGGGGATCGAATCGTCTTTTCCAAAAGACGTCAAAATATGATACTTGTTGTTACCTTGTATGGAGTGAGTGAGTGAGGTGATAAAATGGAACTTTTGGGCTCTGAGTCTATGTAATGTGTGTTAGTGGAGTAACATGTTTCAACATGCCGATGTCCTGTTTAAGGTGGTAAGTTCACACAGACATCTATACGCAAGACTGTGCGGAACAACTTCAGTGTTTACCAACCTACAAAGAAATCTTGCACAATTAACAATTCCATTGTGAAATTAACTAGGTTTACAAACCAACATAAATTACTGCAAAGCTGTAACAATGGCAATGGCAGTACAAGAGTCAAAGTCTGTGCTGTTCCAGTGCCAGTATATATTACAATTACAATGGTAATATAGTAATACTCAGCTTATATGGCGCTTATATCCAGGCACATTGCCTGTTCACGGCGCTACGTACATTATTACCCCCTGTCATAGGATTTTCCGATACTTTCCGATACTTTTTCAACTCCCTGGGGACGATACAGCTATACTGCCTGTTAGGCCCAATGAACATTCACATAGCCAGCACATCCTCACGGGTACCCATTTTACAGCTGGGGAACTGACACGATGTGGATCTAAGTATATTGTCCAAGGATAGAACGCAATGTGCCCACCTCGGGACCGAACCTAGGATCGAACCCGGGCTTCAGCGTGATAGGCAGACGCCTTACCACTGCACTACTGCGCTCCACACAGTCATATCACTAAAATCAGTTATAATAATATTTATCTGGTAGCAGCAGCGGTTGAAAATAACGATCTTCACACAACGGATGGTCTCAACTTAATTTGATATTAGGAAAACAGCATAGGAAAACAGCCTGTCTCTGCGTGAGAAAAATGAGAATGTAATGTAAGGGAGGTAACTCCTTACGCCTAAATGATCATACCTGAGCGTCAGCGCATACTTCAAACTGAACTCTAATGACAATCTAAAAGCGGGAGGAGGTTGGAGACGGCCACCAAACTTAAAAATATGAATTCGTTCTAAGTAGAAACAGCCACACACACAATAATGACAGTCCCCATAAAGCGTGTGTTTGTTTGTTTGTTGTTTAACTCCACACTCAGCAATGTTCCAGTTACATTGGTAGCGATCTGTAAACAATCGAGTGTGGACCAGACAATCCAGTGATAAAAAGCATGAACATCGATCTACGCAATTGAGATACGATGACATGGGCCTACCTTCAACCTATATATACGGACCTTCCATCAACGTTTAAAGCAGGCCTACCTTCAACTTTATATACGAGCCCACCATCAACATTTATATTTAGATCTACCATCAACGTTTAAATGCAGGCCTACCTTCAACTTTTATATACGAGCCTACCATCAAGATTTATATACAGACCTACCATCAACATTTAAATGCAGGCCTACCTTCAACTTTTATATACGAGCCTACCATCAATATATATATATACAGACCTACCATCAACGTTTAAATGCAGGCCTACCTTCAACTTTATATACGAGCCTACCATCAATATTTATATACAGACCTATCATCAACGTTTAAATGCAGGCCTACATTCAACCATTATATACGAGCCTACCATCAATTTATATACGGACCTACAATCAACCATTATATACGAGCCTACCATCAACATTTATATACGGACCTACCATCAACATTTATTTTCGAGCAACCTTAAAGGTTTATTGTACACGGTCTCCGTCTTAAACGTTTATACACAAGCAACCATCAACGTTTATTTACGGGACTACTTTCAGCGTTATTCCTCGGGCCTACCTTCAACTTTGAGTACGGGCCAACCTCCAGTGAGTGAGTTAATTTTTAAATTCACATCGGCAGTATTTCAGCCATATCGTGACTATATCAAGTTGTATATTCATAATAATCAAAGGTAATTTATAAATAGCTGTCAACGAAGGACAGTAAAGTAAATTATCACACTTATAATTTAAAACCTATAATTAACTCTAAAACATCTTAACTATAAATGACAAGACAATATAAAAAAAATATTATTGGCTATAGGTTGTCAACAACTGAAGGTAGATCACCATGCTAGGGACCATGGGGACTTACAGTACATTTGTTTACTGCAGGGACCCTATCTGGATTTACACCATCCCTTCAGCTATTTGCAAGTTGGGACAACTTCAGCCATAGTTTAAAATAACATGCACGCAGCGATTAAATAGTAGTATGCTTGCATTTAATTTAATTGTTATGGGACTTACGTACCCTCTCAGGAGGACAAGAATTTTACAGTACTTCAACCCCCTTCGAGGATACAGCCACTAACAATCTCTCTTCTTAATTAAACCTACTACTAACAAAACATTTATCTATTTACACAAATATAATCAAAAGTTATCTAACAATTCTTTAAATAAAATGTTTAAATGATAATTCACACTAAAAAGATCATTCAATGTTTTGACATTGGAATACTTATCCCTTGTGATGAAAGAATCAATACAGTCAAGCAGGACATGCTTGATTGGGATTCTCTCATCACAAGGGATGCAAAACCTTTTAACAGGTATTCATGAGTGAGTGAGTTAATATTTAACGTCACATCGGCAACATGTCATCTCTAAACAGGAATCAGGTAAATGTTTAAGTAACTGATAATGAATACCATCAGCACCCGTAGCAGTATCATGAGCTTGCCCTAAGGCAGTATGTAGCTCATGAATGGAGAAGACATCATTGCAGTCCTCACCATTATTAGACGCAAAATTGATTATAATGTTTTCAGCTTGTTGTTTAAAGTTTTGAAATGTTGGTGTATAATTTGATGAGGAGGAATGTTGAGCTACAGTTTCTCCTAATGTATTAGCTATGTCAGATTGATCAGTTAGTATAGTGTTCCCATTCTTAAGATGATGAAGATCAGATTTTGATCCTTTACCTTTTATCCATTGCACCATATTCCAGATTTTGGACACAGGTGTTCGTGAATGAATTTTTGAAACATAGTTTCGCCAAGATTGACATTTATTTTGCTTGAAGGTACGACGTACCTTCGCATTTAGCATTTTAAATTTATTTAAGTTATGGACAGTTGGGTGATGGCGGATATATTTCTCTGCCTTTTTTCTCGCTTTTCTAGCATGTTTACAGTTTGCATTAAACCATGGCTTCAGTACATGTGGAGTTGTAGAGGATTTTGGTATGCATTCATCAGCAATTACGTTTAAAACGTCAGAAAATACCTGAATAGGATCAGCAACATCACTGAAACATCCGGGTCTTAGTTGAGATGTGCATAAAATTTGAAAGAAGGACCAGTCTGCCTTGGAAAAGTTCCATCTTGTGTAAGATGGAGAATCAATTGGATACATTTCTGATAATATCGTTTGAAAGTGATCAATTCCACAGAGGTCGTTGTGGACTGACCAATCAAATTCATATAGTAGATTAGAGTATGCAAGCGACAAATCCAGAGAAGTGTAGGAGCCGGTTGCAGGATGAAGATAAGTGCTCGTATCATCATTGTATATACACAAATCATTATTGGAGATAACATCTTCCAGTGTTTTACCTTTAGTGTTAGTATTTGTACCACCCCAGAGTGGGTTATGGCCATTAAGATCACCCATTATAATGCAGAGTTTCGGAAGTTGACCATAGAGAGCTTGAAGATCAGACAGTTGAAGTGTTGAAGAAGGCGGAATATACAACGAGCATGAAGATTAGTTGTAAGTGTGAAAGGGCTGTGAATAACATTCTGCTTAACAAGGATTGAAGATCCACCAGTGGCCCTATCACCCGGAGGTGAGAAATAATAATATGCTTCGAACTGACGTAGATTAAATGTATCTGTCTGTTTCAGATAAGTTTCCGGCAGACAGAATGCTGATTGTGCCAGATCCTGGACTAATAACTGTAACTCATTAAAATTGGTTCTTAATCCTCTACAATTCCACTGTACTATAGTTTTGGAATACATTATCTTTTGGTGGGTTGATTGGGGATCTACTCCACACTTCTTTGAGGGCGACAAGCTATGTGCCTTGGTATGGACGTCAGAAACGCCCATATCCTCCATTGATCCAAACTTTTTAAACAATTATATCTTATCATCTGACCCGCTAGGAGCCCGATTTGGTTTCGAAGGTTCTGTTCTTGTTTTGGTTTTCGATTTTACTGTTTGTTTTTCATTCTTCCTTTCACACTGAGATCGAGACTGAGGAGGAGTAGAAGATACGTTTTGCTGCATAGAAGGTGGTGTTGTCTGAGTGGACCGTTCAGGAAAGATAGATTTGGGATGTTCTGTATTCACCCATGTCAAGTCAGTCTGACATGAGCTTGATGAAGTAAGAACTGGTAAAGTAGTTCCTTCTGAGGATGTTTCAGGAGTTTTGGTGCCGGAGGCGTAAGTTTCAGTGAGTTCAGTTGACCGTACAATTTGTTTTTGCTTCTGCAAAACTGACGTTGCTGAAAAATTTGATTCTGTTAATTTCCATTTGCTTTTTCCAAATGGGACATTCTTTAGAAAAAGACGAGTGAGTTCCCGAACAGTTTGCAATTTTTTTATAAATACTATCACAATCTTCTGTTACATGTGATTCTCAGCACAGTGAGCACATGTAACAGACAATGTGCAAGTATTCACACCATGTCCGTATTTCTGACACTTGAAGCAGCGCAGAGGGTTTAGAATGTATAGATCAACGCTCAGATTGCAGTCGCCTGCCTTGAGTGACTTTGGAGGACTTGGTGCAGAAAAGGAAAACAGGTAGGTGTTTGTTTGAACAGTCTCATTATTTTTCCTGGTTGTAAACCGTTTGACGAATGATACTCCTTGGTCTTTCATTTCGGATACAATATGGAGGTCAGTCATGTCTGCAAGCAGATGATCACGAAGGCATTCATGAGTACGTCGAGAATGGCCAATACGGCATCGTCTTAAAATGGCCTCTTCAAATCTGGCCTGACAATCCAAGTAGGTATAACCATTATAGGATGTAATGAATTAATGCCTACCTGAGTGTCCCACGTCTCCTGTATCAGATCACGAATGTACGATCTACTGATAGCTTTGTAATCGCTGTATGGAATAAGAAGTGGTATCACAGATTTGTTGAGTGCTATATTAAGAGCCGTTAAAATGAATTTAGCTTCTGCTGTGAAAGTATAGCTGTTATCCGGTATTCTAGAAGATATTGTTCTGGATCCAATGGCAGTAGCCAATGCGCCACCATCCGTGGACCCATCTGTAAATAAGGATTTGTATGTATTATATTTACGTTTTGATGGATTAAATTCTTGTTTATATTGTAAGTCATTAGTTTCTGATTTGTTAAATGTTGTCAGTGTTAGGTCAATTTGTGGCCCTACTAATTTCAATTGCCAAGGATAATAAAGAAAGTGGGAAGGAGATATAATTTCTAGCTCAATGCCAGAAGGAGCAGAGAGGATAGGTTTGACTCTTAGTCCTAGAGGCGGAATAAGAAATGACTTCTTGTTGTACCGATCCTCATAAAGAGAATTAAAAACACAGTTGAGTGCAGTGTTAGACTGTTGCTATAAAATGTAAGGATACATTTATACGGCGTTGGTTAAAGCTTACGTTACGGCGTTGGATAAATAATCGGAGTTCATACGATTCACTAAATTCACCCCAGCTGGGGTGAAAAGTGGTTTCAACAGCTGTGCTGCGCAGTGAATAGGTTCGTACAGCTTAACGCAGGGATTTACGGATTACCAGGTCTTAAAATTGAGCAGGAGTAGTCTAATCTTGGTTGTGTACACAAACAACAATAGTAAATAATCTATTCGTTACAAAAAGAACCTTGTTAAGGATCTAGATCTACTCAGCTATGTGTCAACTTTTTCTCATTTTGATACGTCATTATTTAACATTGTCAGAATTTCTAACTGTGATATAGATATGCCTTTGTCACTGACAAAACTCTATGTCTGTTTTATTGACACATATGTGTCTGCCTGCCTGTCTGCTAATGACAATATGCAATACACAACTTCGATCACTGACCTCATGCAATTTGAACTTAACACCTATCAGGCTATACACCATAAACAAAACGCATTGATTTTATGGCTCATGCACCTGAGTTCTGTCTCTGTCACATTATGTAATTACACAGATAGGCAGGTGTGATACTTGTACACATGACATGTTATGATGTCTGTTGATTGCAAAATGTTATACACAACAAAAACATTAGCATGTATTTACAAAACCCAACATCTCTATACAAACACAAGGAGCTCTGAGGGTATCGGCAAAATGAACCAGCCAATGAAAGTCATCGTTACACTTAAGTGCACGCCCACCCGCTCTGACTGGGTTCGGTATCCCGGGTGCTTCGTTCAGGGGAAGTAAACCCAAGTACAAAATATTGCACTTTTGATTTGCGATTGTCCGCTTATAATTTTGTTTATTTGTTTTTTTCATAATCATCAATGTATATTATATGTCATGAATAAATGATAATTGTGTTTTAATTATGTTTATTTTGTTGGTTGCATCTAAGCCTTAAGGGATGGCTCATCGGCCTCTATGAAGAGACTGTCAACAGGAGAGGTTCTGACAGACCAAAGACAAAGTCTTAGAACTTGGTGGTGGACAGAATCTAATAGTTTTAGGTTGCTTTTGCAGGCTCCGCCTACCTTCAGAGTTTATATCCATATTTGTCCATGGTCAGTTCTGAGCACATTCCAACCTTTCATAACTACAGTTTACATAGTGTACAGCTGTATGGAGTAAATTATACTGATTACGGGAAGACGATCTGGTTTGATCAGTTTTCGCGAGGCCTGACGACCTGGTTCGAACAGTTTTAGGCGAGGCCTGACGACCTGGTTCGAACAGTTTTAGGCGAGGCCTGACGACCAGGTTCGAACAGTTTTAGGCGAGGCCTGACGACCTGGTTCGAACAGTTTTAGGCGAGGCCTGACGACCAGGTTCGAACAGTTTTAGGCGAGGCCTGACGACCTGGTTCGAACAGTTTTAGGCGAGGCCGACCAGGTTCAAACAGTTCGACGATCTGGTTCCAACAGTTTTCGCGAGACCCTGACGATCTGGTTCGAACAGCTTTAGGCGAGGCCTGACGATCTGGTTCGAACAGTTTTCGCGAGACCTGACGACCTGGTTCGAACAGTTTTCGCGAGACGAGACCAGCTTTGACGACCTGGACCAGCTTCGAACAGTTTTACAGTTTTCGAAGAGGCCTGACGATCTGGTTCGAACAGTTTTCGCAAGGCCCAACCAGCTTCGGCCATATGGTTCGAACAGTTTAGGTGAGGCTTGATGATTTCTCTGCTACCATTCATGTTATTCTCTATACACGCCTTTTATATTTATTTGTGGTCAAATGATAATATTGAGTTTCAAATCGGATTGTTCTTTTATGGGTGAGTTTCTACAGAAATGCTTACTGGTCATGACGACATATTCTATAATGTATGTCTGTATCATGGAAGCTGTCCCCCTTTCTATGTTAAATCATTTAAATCCATAGTTTTGTTGCAGTTAAGCGAATTGTTTTACGTGCCTGAAACGGGAAGTATACAAATGCATATATAATCTATTCTTCGATCTTTGAAACCAGTATAAGAACTTATCCGTGAGGTGGATTCATTGTTTAATAAAACTCTAATGGGAATTATGTGCGCGTCATAACTCGTTATTGTTCCTCCATCTTTCCACCTAAAAAGAGCACAAACGCGTTCATGAAAACACCTATGTTTTACAACTGCCTAATGCTTAGGAAACTCTCAGTCAAAGTGACGTTTGACCAGATATAGGATAGGTATATTTTAAATAAATGTATTTCTAGAAATATATCAAAGCATTATATCTTCCTTCCCATTCTCATACAACGACCGACTCCGTGGTGTAGTGGTTAGAGCGTCCGCCCGAAGAGCGGAAGGTCGCAGGTTCGATCCCCGACCGAGTCATACCAAAAGACGTTAAAATATGGTACTTGTTGGTCCCTGCCTGGCGCTCGACATTAATGGGTACAACAAGGACTGGTCGGCTCGGAGTCAGTATACTGTGTCTGAGTGGGGTATTCATGCTTCACTGCGGCATGGTATCTCAGTGAACTAGCACTATAAAAAACCAGCTTCAGTCTTGGCTAGTAGAAGCAGCCGCACATACACATACACACGCATGCACGCCGTCATATGAGCGAAATATTCTCAAGCACGACGTTAAACCCAATTTCACCTCACCTCATACAATGATGTTGTTGTGTCGTGTTTCAAAAGGATTAAATTGTTATCTCAAGAGTGTACATAAACTATTTCAGTTTTCCGCGTGTGATAAAATTATATCATGAAACTACTTGTTCAATAATCTGACAGTTACACCGATGGCAACACCTGTTGTCAATAGTTGGTAGGACATTCACGCAGCCTATACCGAGTACAACAGTTTCTAACAGTAAGTAGTTTTCGATAATTTCAGTTAATCCTTATCAAGCTCATTATCGTACGACCTTTGTCAATAGATTAAATACATATATGGAATGTTCATAGCGTTCATAGACCGCCTACGTTGTGTAGTGGTAACAGCGTCCCCCCGGAGAGCGGAAGTCCGCGGGTTCGATTCCCGCCCGCGTCATACCAAAAGACGTTAAAATGTACTTGTTGGTCCCTGCCTGGCGCTCGGCATTAATGGGTAAAACAAGGACTGGTCGGCTCGTAGTCAGTATAATGTGTCTGAGAGGGGTATTCTAACTAAGTCTGGGCTAGTACAAGCAGCCAGACATACACAAGCATGCACGTCGTCATATGAGCGAAATAATCTTAAGTATGACGTTAAACCCCATTTCACTTCACCTTGGTGTTCATTTGTTTATCTAGGTACAATGTGTTAAGCCCATTTCTGGTGTCCCCCGCCGTGATATTGCTGGAATATTGCTAAAAGCAGCGTAAAATCAAACTAACTCACACACTCACTCATTTGTTTGTCAACAAGCTTGAACACCTCATGAAAATGACACGTAAGCACCGTCATATATTCCGTTCTATTGTGTAATCATTTCTGGAATAAGGTTTACTCACTTTCAAAGGTCAAGGCCAGTGTTAAAGGTTCAAATGCTCATTTAACAAAAGTATACTGGGTTTTAGCATGTCTGCATCTGTTCATGACATAACCTATTTGACATACTAAAATAGTTTTTACTAACCTTTTTGTGAGTGTTGAAACGTTTACCCATACAGTTTATATTGAGCTATTAGAGCACAGAATACACCCTAAGAAAAAATAACCAGGTTCGTTTATTCGACGAAATAGAGTCCATAAGATTCAAAATAGTGATGACAAATATATGAAAGAATCACTGAAAATAGTTGTTGACTCCAAGTTTTTGCGAAATGGGTAGTCATTTTCTGCTGAGACTGCAAAGTCAATCACGTTTTTTTTTAAAAACATATTTCATATATTTTTGCCTAACGCTGCACATAGCAACAACGAAAGTTTTAAGAGTCAAACAAAATAGTAATCGGAACGGATAACTTTCAAAATAGAACAAACTTTATGGATAACAACTTCTTTTATTTGTCAGTGTAACGTTGATATAGAGATTCTTGTACCGTTGTCATGCTTGACAACGGTACAAGAATCTGTATCGGAACGTTGCACTCACGAATAAAAGAAGTTGTTATCCATAAAGTTTGTTCTATATTGTACTTCCCAACTTCTAAAATGCCACTCAAAGAAGGATAACTTTCATTTAAGTCATTAGTCGAGTTGTTTCGTTGAAATGTCTGAAAGGCTTTCTATATTTCCATTTTAGATGCAAACCCACCAGAGACGGTTACTCTATTTTGAGGGATCAGTTTCATTATTGATTATCCTTGGATCTATCGGCGCAGGATCCACACATGGTTGCACTACTTCACCGGATGTCTTCTATCAAGGAACCTATGTTAACTGCAGTAAGAGGAACTTAACAAGCCTACCCCAAGATCTGCCGAATAACACGACGAGTTTGGATCTGAGGTTCAATATCATTTCAAGCCTCCCCAACAAATCACTGATTTTGTCTTCTCTAAGGTATTTGCAGATTGCATTTAATGGTATTGAGCGTCTTGATGCTGGGGCATTTTGGTTCATACCAAACATCGAGGAACTGTATCTGAATGACAATAAACTGTCACTAACTTCGACTACTTACCCGGATAATGTTTTTCTGCCTCTACAGAAGCTCCAAAAGATCCATCTGCACAACAACGATATTCGTCCTGTAGGTCAATATCCAGACAATGCAATAGGAAAACTCGGGAATCTCAAAGAATTGAAAATTGACACTTTTGAAGACACTCATTTTGGACAAGGATTTGCCAGACTGCAACGTCTGAAATTTTTGTTACTCGGCTTTGGTAACTGTAAATTGTCACGTATCAGTAATGATACATTTGAATCCTTTGCCAATGTTACTGTTGAAACCGTTGATCTTCGTTACTGTCCGATTATTTCGATACAGATAAATGCCTTTGCACACTTCAAAGGTATAAAAAACTTGAATCTTTCAAATGCATTCCCGTTATCCCCTAAAGAAGCTGTATCTGCATTGTATGGGTTAAGAAAAAATAACATGACATCGATCATGATCAATAACATATTCAAATATTTCAACCTTGTGGATTTGTTAACGCTGAGAATATTAGATAACCAAACAATTTTATCCCTGAAAAATATCTGTGTTGAAAGATTTGAAATGACCAACAGCAGAATATTATGGATCTCTTCAGCAATGTTGAGCAATGGAGGATCACGACTTGCGTCGTGTGTCAAGATTATTGATTTGTCTGGTAATGACTTATGTGGAGACCCGGAAGTCCTGATAATGTTGTCATATTTGCCAAACCTTATCTCTCTAGATTTGTCAAACAGTTATGGTGCCAAACAAGGACCCAAAAGTGTACGAAATTTTCAGGTATGCCAAAAATCAAATATCACTCTTGGAATCACATTACCTGAGAAATTGGTAAATTTACGTTTCAGCCCCAAGAACGTAGGTTGTTTTTATAATATTAATTTCTATAATGCCTCATCTCTAAGACATCTTGATATATCATATGCAGGTCTTGACAGATTCAGCAGCAAAGTCGCGGGAATCGAAGGTTTGACCTATTTGGATATCTCGGGTAGCAATATTGCAGGAACAACTGTGTCAGCTTTTAAGTGCTGTCCTAAGCTTGAATATCTAATTATGGCTGATGCTAATCTTGATCAGGGAGATGTACTATTTCGACTTAAGCATGAGTTATTGTCTCATTTATCTCATTTACATACACTAAGCCTAAGTTCCAATAACCTTCGACTTTTGGATGTAAATATGTTTCAAGGCACTGCGCTGAGGAAGCTGATTTTGTCAAATAACAGATTTTCGACTGTCCCAATTGATGTAACAACAGTGCCTCATCTATGTCAGCTTGACCTCAGTTTTAACTCACTGACTGTTCTATCATCAACTGAAATGAAACAACTTGATGACCTGGCAACCCAAAATAACTTCTCCCTGAATCTTGATGGGAACCTTCTTACCTGTGGCTGTAAGACGCTAGACTTTATAATGTGGTTGTTCAAATCAAAGGTTCAACTACAAAAAAGAAACCACCAATGTGTAAGGGACGACGGATCTGTGGTGAACACCACCTACATCTTTGAGCACCACGATGAAGAATGGCGACGGTGCTCTGGAACGTTCTGGTTGTATATAAGCATAATACTTGCAGTCATATTTCTGTTAGCAATGGGTATAGTATCAATGATAAATCAAAGAAAAACTCTACTCGTCAATATAATTCTTCGGATGTTCGGTTTCAAGACAGTGAAGAAGGCCTTGACAAGAAATGATTTTCCCAATGATGCGTACATCGGATACAGTGATAGCGATTACCAATATATTTGTCACACAGTCAGAGCTCACCTAGAAGATCAGAGCGGGCTTAAGCTATTCCTCAAGCACAGAGACACCATCCCTGGAGGACAAATTGCTGACGACATCATCGACGGAATAGATTCCAGTTGGAAAATGGTCCTCATTATCACTCAGTCCTTTCTTAGAGGATCAGTGGTGCCGCTTCATTGTCAACCGTGTTGTGTATTCGTCTTCTAGAATGCCCGCAGGGAGCATTGTTCTGGTGTTGTTTGAGGACGTGAGACGAGGGGACATCCCTCCCACCTTACTGAACGTTGTGGAGGAGAGATACATCTTCAGTGTGGGTAGATACAGGGGCGATGAAGGCAGGCTGTGGGTGGAGGTCAGCCAATGCCTCAAGACTTGAGATGTTTGATTTAACACCTTTGTAAACATGTCAACTTGATTTATAATGCATGCTGTGGCATTTTAAATATTGACGCATCAGTGATACAAAGAATGTTTGTTACAATGCCCTATTCTGACTTGTACTATATGTTCCCATGATTTTTCAAATGAACATTTGACGTGCTTTTGCATGGATTGTTTCACCGATGGGCCGGGATACCATCACCGTTTACTGTAAGCTTTGTGTCGTTATTATTTGATAGTAATTCATTACCTCATGCTTATGGTATGGTGATTGTTTTTATACAATATGTGTAACTTGTATTTAATTGGATAAAACTGATTCAAATGTTTTAAAAAATGTGAGTAGAATAGTTGGCCTATCGTTGAAAACAGATAATATAGAATACGACCTTGGAAGCACTTAGAGATGGAAACGTTTGACCAGAATGTATGAAATCTATCAGCATTATATAACTAAACTAACAAATTACATTCAGTCCTTTTGCTACTTCTGTGAACATTTACTACCATTGTTTGACACTTTGGTGTCTGCCAAAGCGTTGGTCTGTTCGGGAATTTTCTTCCACGCCATTGCACGGAGTGGATCTCATTGAATACTTTCTACACATTCAACTGCTATTCTCAAAATTGGTCCCATGACACCCTGTCTTACGATGAATGTGGCAGTGCCGTCGTATATAATATCCTTGAACTTATGGCAACGGGTAATGATAGCTTTCCTGAGAACGACTATGACATTCTTATGTACATGTAGTGTACTGATTGTGGATAAAAAAACACATGGATCTGCTGTGTGCATGATTTCCTCGGTGTATTGAAGTGAGGATAAACTAACTACCTTGCCTTAAATTGTATAACACTTTGCCTTTGATATGTATCAATCTAAACTGCTCAAGAAATAACATATACAAACAGTGTAAACGTCTATCCGTTGGCGGGTGGGGGTGGATGTGGATGTGGGTATAGATTTGGGTGTGGATGTGGATGTGGATGTGGATATAGGTGTTGGGTGTGGGTGTGGTGGGTGGGTGGGTTTAGGATGTCTCAATTTTCTAACATCACAAGTTGTGTGAAGATCACCTTTTGAAAGCTTGACCGTTATTGCAGTTGCAGCTAGTTGAATATAATCATCACTGTCTTTGTTGCTGTAATTACACTCTCAAGTTTGTATTGATAATGTGATTTGTAATTCTAGTTATTCTTAAAACGCAATAATACTTTTGTTAATTAAACATTTCTTTCTTGTTTGCTGGTTTAACTGCGAGTCCTCTTACGTACAATCTTCGAAATCATTGAAGATAGGTGAACTTATCCTTAACGTCGATGATTTCAGTTACACGACGTTCATGCGCGCGTGTGTGTGTTGGTAGAACCATATCTTGTTGCCTTACATTCAACATGTCAAATCGTTTCTGGCCCATACTTGCTTTGACTCGATCATTTTATAGTGATATCTGGATGAGTGTAAATCCTTAAAAATTAATGCGACAATGAAATTAATGCGAATATACGTATGTGATCAGGGCGTATTGGAGTACCCTACTAAGTCAGGCTCATTACACTTAGCTAGCAACAATGAAAAATATAAGAAAGCTCATGATGTAAATGAGATCTAGACACTGATCTGCACATTGTTCAAGGGTTTCCAGGTTACCTCGCCAGTCTTGATCCTATCGCTTGCTTGTTAGTTTTTGTAAGTCTCAAAGGCAGGTCTACGCGTACTAATTTCATGGCGCACATTCGGTCAGGGGTACGCATTTGATGATGCGTATATTTCCAGTATTATCTAACTTCGACGTTAAATAACAAACAGTCTTAAGACACGTTGTAAATACAAAACAAAAGCCGACCCTGTCTGTTTCAAACTCTCCTGAACGTCACCTTTGCAGTACTACCAGAAGATAACGACAAGGAAACAAGACAGTTTTCTTCCTGTTTCGCCACGGGTCTCCAACGAGGAAAGTCCTGAACAACATCGATTAGCGTTATCAGTTACCTCCCGTTATCTGACACAGACCTGACACAGATTACTCAACAAACACTTGGTATTCTGATTTGACACACAAAAGGCGACTATGCTTGTCGTAAGAGGCGACTAACGGGATCGGGTGGTCAGGCTCGATGACTTGGTTGACAGATGTCATCGGTTCCCAATTGCGTAGATCGATGCTCATGCTGTTGATCACTCGATTGTCTGGTCCAGACTCGATTATTTACAGACCGCCGCCATACAGCTGGAATATTGGTGAGTGCGGCGTAAAACTAAACTCACTCACTCACTCACTCTGATTTGACAACTGACAAATGATCCGGACTTCAGAGGACCGCCTCCGTGGTGTAGTGGTTAGAGCGTCCGCCCGGAGAGCGGAAGGTCGCGGGTTCGATCCCCGACCGCGTCATACCAAAAGACGTTTAAATATGGTACTTGTTGGTCCCTGTCTGGCGCTCGGCATTAATGGGTACAACAAGGACTGGTCGGCTCGGAGTCAGTATAATGTGTCTGAGTGGGGTATTCATGCTTCACTGCGGCATGGTATCTCAGTGGGCTAGCGCTATAAAACCAGCTTAAGTCTGGGCTAGTAGAAGCAGCCGCACATACACATACACATACACACGCATGCACGTCGTCATATGAGCGAAATATTCTCAAGCACGACGTAAAACCCAATTTCACCTCACCTCAACTCCGGACTTCAGTATCCAACATGCAGAGAATGGGAAAATGAGTTTCTTTCATCCAATTTAACCACTTTATGTAGGAGACATTTATACAAACCTGAACCGATTTTTGCAAAATTGCTAGCTAATCATTTTCCAAGTGTTTACTAAGTCGGTCATTATTTATTTCTTCAACAATTTTAAAAATTACAAGTTTGATGGTTTAAAAATGTGGCTTACAATACTATTTTGATCATATACCATGCAAATCCCATGCCGATCCGTGCCTGAATCCACTACCCTAGGTTCGAATCCAAGATCAATCCAAGAATGATCTTTTGTATGACAGCACTCACCCTTGTCATTCACTGTTCAAAGTGAAAACTCTAAGAATGGATTGTCACTTTCATAAATTTATGGAAATGTATAATATTGTCGGAGATTCATATTACATGACATATTAAAGTGAACAGAAGTTGACAGATAGATATAACATTCCCATGGTGTATTATGCTGCATATCGTTTTAGTTTCCAGGCAATCAGCGAACTCGCAGTAGTGCCGTATCTGATCAAGGCTCGACTGTTTCCAGGCCGCCGTCCCTCGGACATCAGGCAGCAAACATATTTTTTTCGTAGATTGTGTGAGTGGTGGGTGCTGTCGGTGGTTTTATCTGTGAAGCACTTGGAGTTGGAAAGATCTTTTCGTAAATAGACACATGTAAGTGGAAAAAACAACCTTCTTGTCGAGACATAAAGATGCTCGGTAGTGAAGATGTCGGGAAGAAGGTGGTCTATGTGTACTTCTGTGAAACAAGAAGCTGAGCACATTGTTCATCAAGGGTTTATCTATTAGACTTTCTGGGACACTTGTGAATGTTTTAAATGTAACATTCAACAACAGTGGTGGACAAGCACGGCGACATGGACCTACTGACTGGACACAAGAACTTGCCTTGTCGATATATAAACATGTCCAAGGACGTGTCCGAAGGTGGTCTATGTGGCAAGGGTAAACATTTAGTACCGATTCACCCTCGAGAAAAAACTGAACCTAAAATGAAGAAGAGACATTCTCCTGGATTAACTCCGATCGATGAAAACAAAGAATACGAAGGAATGAAGAATACGATATAGTTTGATCACAAGCCCTGTTTCATTTCTATTGACAGACAAAACAAATCTGATATACTCTGAACTGTTTGAACGCGATCGTTTACAGACCACGTCGTTCTGTAATACTGCTGAATGCAGGGTTAAACAAACACTTATTCATGATATAGTCGGAATTGTATAATCGACTCTGCTTTAAGCAGAGTTTTCATATGGGTGTGGAAAGGGGTTTTGTCGTCATTTTCCCACTACTTGGTCATAAAGGTTCATTATGTAAGTGTGGACATGATAAAAGACCCATTAGGCAATTGATGTTGTGAAATTCCCGTTTGCTGTACAGCATTGGTGCAAACAATATGTTGAGCGACATGATGGCGTGGCTCGATACCTATATTACCGTACTTATATTGGCTTAGGTCCAGAGATACCACCCAGATTATGTAGAGGGCGCCATGGATATAATTTTTAGGAATAGGCCCGAAGATATCCAGGCATACAACCATTACCTTCGTATTTTCATACAGTACACAGTTCATTTCTTATATGCAGTGAAATCATAGAACCATCCCATTGCATTTGACACTATTGTGACTCTCAAAGTTCGGAAAACACGAAACTATTCCATACGAAGTCCCATTCGCTTTAACGGTGCCTCGTACGTCAGTGTCAGGAAAATAGATACAATATCAGGTGTTTGACAGGCTGTAAGATGATGCTGGTTGGTCGAAAAGAAAGAGGAAATGATATACTCACTTCAACCTCTGCATCATTTTCGGTAATATATGAACACTTTCGAGGCACCTCGAGGAGAGCATATGAAATTGATAGTGAGTGAGTGAGTTTCGTTTTACGCCACACTCAACAATATTCCAGCTATATGGCGGAGGTCTGTAAATAATCGAGTCTGGACCAGACAATCCAGTGATCAACAGCATGACCATCGATCTGCGCAAATGGGAACCGATGACACGTGTCAACCAAGTCAGCGAACCTATATGCAATTGATAAGAATTAACTTAAATTTGAGCTGTTTTGGATAAATATGCACTGGAAACACACCTTATGTCAACAAAGACAACTAGTCTTGGCCTGGGGTTGTTGTAATACAAATGTCTTTTATATATCAGTGCGTATGTATAGATATTTAGAGTGGAAATTGTTGGTTCAATGTGGCATAGCTTTCCTTTATTGCGTCCTGTAAGTCCTTGTAACGTTTTCCTGGAAGGTTTGTATTTTTACAGGTTCATTAACATTGAAATATGTTCCCTATGTGTCTGCTTTCACAAATGTGTTCACCCTTTCTATATAGATGTGTTTGTATTAGCATTTAAAGTGATAGGATGAAAAAAGACATGATTGTTTTGACGTTAAGCATTGGTGGGATAGGTTTATTGTTGTCCAAGGTCATCAAATTCGTTAACATAAGAAATGGCATACTAACAGATAAAATCTGATTCTATTACAAAAGGTTGTGTCAACGTTTCAAATTACACCCACAAATATTTACTAGCAATAATAATCGTGACGAGCAAACGCTTAAACCACTAGGCTACCCCACCGTCCCTAAACATTATGGAATGAAAACAATGTGCGAAACAGATATACTAGTCATGCAATTGATTTTAGATGTCCATCGCCCGTCCCATCACTCACAAAGCACATACACCCATTAGTGCTTGTGTGTGTATAACGTGCTTCTATACAAAGATGCTATCTAATACAAAGCCATCCGACATTTATGTGTACATTAATTAATCATCGCGATTTCCGTTCAACCTGGTTGAAAACATTATGATGTTAAATAGCCTTTGTTCACCGTTAAGCCTTTGGTTGCTGATCTCACCTACCCTCATTGCGGTTTTATGAGCTGGTATTGTTTGCCTTGCGTTAGCAATGGTAGCTGTCGTATGTCAGCTGCATACAGTGTGTCTCAATGATGAACGACAGCGGTTGACAGGCAGTTCGGTGTTTCACAACAATATCGTTAAGAGGACGTGTATAACTCTCTGAAGGCTTTCAAATAAGGGAGGGCGGCGGGGTAGCCTAGTGTTTAAAGCTTTCGCACGTAACGCCAAAGAACCGGGTTCGATTCCCCACATGGGTACAATGTGTGAAGACCATTTCTGGTGTCTCCCGCTGTGATATCGCTGGAATATTGCTAAAAGTGACGTAAAACCACTGTGGCGACGATACAACGTTACATTTTCTACCATATGCATGTGCATATATGTACGGATACCTGAAATATTGCTATTTAGCGATTTATTTTCACTGCTGCACGTTCATCTTCCAAATTAGTGAGTTAGTGAATATGGTTTTACGCCGCTATTCCAGCAACATCTAGCCGGAGGACACTCCCATTTAGATATTTGGCCGTTACGTTTGCAGCGTTTTGATAAAGAAAAAAAAAACGTTTGTAAATCTTTAATTAAATTCAGTTTCCAAATTTCTACTGTCATGCTCGACAATTTAGTTGAATGGTACTCTTTCTTGATTGTGAAAAAGGTATAGGTTTTTATCTACTACAAAAGACAGTTTACCAACCGGAACTGTGAAGTCGGTTATTTAAAGCCCTTAATTATAAAATCACGACCTCAAGTTTTAAGATCTAATAGTAATGCATCCGGGGATCGAACCCGGGCCTTCAGGGTGATAGGCAGACGCCTTACCACTGCACTAATGGGTTGTTGATAAAGGGATGTTTTGTAGACAACAAAACAGTTTGTCGTAAGGACATAAATTCAGAAACAATGTCTGATCATTACCTTTCAAATCAAGGACTACTTTCAATTCCATGGGGAAATAATGCTCTGGTATTATGAGAACACATTATTAATGAAGCCGTTTTCCACTGGGGTGTATAACAGAATCTAATTGCTCTGACGTAAAAATCAATAATGGATACAATATATATCAGGTACCTACTAAAGCAATATCACCTGCACTGAGAACGGAGCAGCGTGACAGTCTGTCATAGGTACTGTTGTATCTGTTTCTGGGGAAGGATACACCACGTGGAGATGAAGGAAGAGAGTAAAGCTTCATTTGACGTTGCTTTGTCTACAGTTGGTGGCCAATTCGGTTGTACCATTGAAGGACCATTCGGAGCAATAGAACAGCATGAAACCTTAAAGGTAAATAGAAGATTTAAATCTGTGTGACATCAGAAACATCTTACTTTGGAACACATGACAGGTTCGTTGTCCGAGTGGTTAATATGCCCGGCATCTCCATGTCTGTCAAAAATAATGAACATAATTGCTAATTCCGGGTGTACTTCTGATGTAACATTAGGGGTGGGTATTCCAGAGAATTCCCATGCCATCTATTGCGATGCAAAAGCATATATTGTGATATGTATTGCAATGTATTGCAAGAAGTTGTTTTAACCAAAAACTTCTTATAATCGAGTTAATGCTTGATATATAAGCAAAATCACAACAAAATCACTATGCTTGATTAAGCTTAAATAAAAAGTTTTAATTATGAAAGAATAAATATGTAAATAATATTGGTACAAGATGAAAAAGGAAATATCCGAAGATTTCCGAGAGTTACGCAGTTTTCCGAATGCATGTCAAAATACCGGTTTTCAATCAGCGTATCGCAATACGTGTCGTTTTCATGTCTGAACCGGTAAATACCGGCAAATCGGTTATATTGCGCAGCCCTATGTAACATGCAGGTACTGGCTAACTAAAACGCTTTCTGTCTCGTTGTTTTAACTAATGTGGTAAACGTCTAAGATGTGCATCACTTCAAAGGAAATATGAAAGTATGACTTTTCTCATACAACAGATTGACACGCAGAATATAACTGAAATGCCTTTCAAAGCATCGTATATCACACTCACTCTGATTTTCTGTCTGTCAGAATGATTTGTGCTTAATATACTATGCGTAAATGTCAATTGTTTGTTTCTCGTGTTTTGTGTTTATATCTCAGTTTGTTATCATTTAAAACATTTTGCTTTGTCAGAAAGTTAATACAGTCAGCAGTATCGTTATTATTTTTCTCCTTTACAAAACCTTACTCTACCCAAATTGCTACAGCGGTCACTTGCACTTGTGTCCATTCACCAAAATGAAATTGTAGTTATGGTAAGGTAGATATGGTTTCGTCTTGAAATAGCACACACACACACACACACACACACACACACACACACACACACACACACACACACACACACACACACACACACACACACACACACACACACACACACACACACACACACACACACACACACACACACACACACACGTGTTCCTACGCCCCCGCTTCGTACTGCATCATGTATTCAGGCCAAACTGGAACACAGCTTGCCATTGCTGCAGTGACAAGGCTTCATGCAGCATGGTTGTACAACCCTACCAACCCTCTGGACAGAGACCCAATACCGATGGTCTCTGCTTCAGATCACACACTGACATAAGAAACTTTAGAATGCAACGTACTGATTGTAGAAATAAATGTAAAGTGATACACTATGTATGCAGGATGATTAAACATTTCACATACGCCACGCCACGCCACGCCACGCCACGCCACGCCACGCCACGCACTTTCTTAGTATAGGATATTTATATAGCGCACATATCCACGCAACTGCTACATGCTCAAGGCGCTGCTATTTTCTCTCCCTCGATCATTGGATGTCAATCTCAACGGCCCATCGTATTATCAATCACAACTCCCTGGGGAGCATACAACTCTTGCAGCCACTAGGCGCACCAAGTTATTACCGCTTTCCCATCCGTACGAGGTACTCAGTCACAGCTGGGTGGACTGGGACACATAGTCACTGTACTTTGTCCATGGTTACTGCTATACCCGCAACTAGGTGTTTGTACGTATTCATGTGGCCACCATCTGGTCATTTACTAACGGATTCGTGGGTTCTTTAAGTGCACAGGTTGTGTACTGTACACTGGGGGTTGTGACAACACTGACACAGTCTGCACACAAAGTTGCCTGCAAGTTTTTACACCCGGTCACAGGTGGGCTCGATATCGGCACCTGAAGCTCGCTAGTTCACTAGCCTGGCACCTTAGACAGCTCGCCCACCACTCCCCACCACATACAGAGTCGTGCAAAAAGTATTCGGACAGTTGACGTAATTTCCATAGGCTTACATGTTAATTTAGTGTAGCATAAATGATGTTCATGAATTCAATTTTTAGTAGGATCCAAGTCAAATTTTGCACATTTGTGAGGAATCATCTTACCTACAATGACATAATTTCTGTTTAATTTTCCATTGCTTATTTATCGAATGGCAACAATTTAATCAACATATGTACAGTGCCGTGAACTCCTTTAACATGACTGACTATGGGATTGTCCATTGTGAAACCATACGTAAGTTGATAAATGTGATGCCATTAGTTAAATAGTGGTCGGAAATTTGAACTGAACTTATGTGCACAGAGCAGAGATGATTTCAAATTTGCCTGTCAAATTTTACAAAGATCCATCCTAAACTCACTTCATGAAAATGATTTATGCTACACTGAAATAACAAGTACGTCTATGGAAATTATGTCAAGTGTCCGAATACTTTTTTGCACGACTCTGTACGCCACGCCACGCCACGCCACGCCACGCCACGCCACGCCACGCCACGCCACGCCGCATCAAACACACCCGGAAACAGACAACCGCATACCGCAACATACGAACACACCTACACGCACGCATGAACATGCGCACGTACACTCGTATACCTACCCACAGGTGAAGAATTGGTCTTCAGCATCCAAAGCCTGTTGTGACTGACGGTATTGACTGGTCAGATTCGCTGATTTAGTTGTTTGTAAAACCTACGCTATTAAACACAGTGATACTTAAGTTAGGTAACAGACAAATCAGCAGTGATTATTTTTAGTTTCGTATCACCGGGCTGTGCTTGTAACTACTCATACATGTCATCACGTCGATGTATGACGTAAACCATCGGAATGTCAAGTCCAGACACGATCGTCACGCTGAAGACCCTGGTTCGAATCCCCACATGGGTACAATGAGTGAAGCCCATTTCTGGTGTCCCCCGCCGTGATATTGCTGGAATATTGCTAAAAGCGGCGTAAAACTAAACTCAGTCAGTCAGTCCAGACACGATTATTTACAACCTTAGTATAGTTGGAAAATTGCCGAGTTTGGCGATAAACAAACAAACAAACCAACCAACAAACAAACAAACAATGTTGTCCCTTATTGATTTAAACTTCTTTGTTTATTCAGTGAAGATGCCAGTACTATTAATCAAGCGCTATCACCTGTACCTAAACTCCGCATTAAAAGCATTAAGAATTTGAAAATAATATGTCCACCGCATCTTCTTATTGATACATATTGATTGTGCTGTCCTAATGCTAAGTAAATATAACATATGCCCTTGAGCCCGTTCATGTTCACAGAACCCAGATGAAAGTACAGTCACCCCTGCTCCGGATGGAGGCAGGGGCTGGATAATCTTACTGGCGGCCTGTCTCCTCCTGTCCGCAACATCTATCTACAGAACACTTCAGCCAGCTTCAATATCAGTTCCGCAACGTCCTGAAACAACCACACAGACAGCCACGACTTCCACTGTCAACGGGAACTTGGGACTGCAGCCAACACCGGCCCCTCCCCATGGATCTCCGGGGACAGCAGGTAAATGTGTGCCACAAAACTCTCGAATACTTCGTGGTGCGAGTTTGACTAATTCAATAGGTAAATTGCAATGAAATAGAGAGATACCAGGTCTGCGAGACCAACCACAGGTACTGGTCCTTTGTTCAACGGAATGAAGGAATGAGTTTGGTTTTACGCCCCATTTAGCAATATTCCAGCAATATCGCGGCAGGGGACACCAGAAATGGGCCCATATGGGGAATCGAACCCTGGTCTTCGGAGTGACGAGCGAACGCTTTAACAACTAGGCAACCAAACCGCCCCTTGTTCAACAGAAAAAAAAATCAAGGGGACAAATTGTACAAGTCGAAATAGGGAATAGCATCGGACATAACGTTTGTCATGGATGCCTCAAATTCTGAAATGTCATCCATATGCCAAACAGTTCGTACATTCAGATGTATTCCTATGATCAATACAGTCAAGGCATCATTCTGTAGTGTTCTTCATAAAACACATTCCAGTAAACTTTTGGGTGGAGTCCCATCCGTGATTCGAACAAACACTTTCAGAGCGAGGCACCAAGTCGCCAGCACACAATGTCCAATAACTGATAATCTTGATGACGTACTTTGTGTACCATTCTGATAAATATGAATTGACAGAGCTCAACTGGCCGAAAGCTATGATAAGACAATCATTTTTAAAATTGGTCTTCACAAATCAGTTGAAGTTAGGCAACGTTGGGTGCGAACCGGAATTCAAACTGAATGATTTCAAATTTCTTGCATTCTTAAAATGCTTCTTTAAAAATATTAGCTATACCTTCACCAAGGAAATGGTAATGTTATTGGCCAGAACATTTATGATACGGAAACTGTTCCAACGGAAGTCTTCTGAAATCAGTAAGGTTAAAGTGTGAGTTCTGGAAGTATCAAAATGTTTCGTCTTTCAGCGTCACCATCAACAGGACAATCACAGGGCGGGGGATTGATATCCAGTGTTGACCGGTTACTGATGGCGATAGATCTGAATCGGTTATTGAACATGTTCAATGCTGGAGATCACAGTGTTGTTCAAAACATCACATCGATCCTGTTTGCACTGAACCACAGCAGCCAGGCAGAGAAGTTTCTTGAGGGATATAGGAAACTCCAGGCCCAAACCAACCCTGTTGTAACAACTGTCGTTGCCACTAACGGCGTCTGCTCTTCAGTATTTGGTAACTATCAAGAAACACCTCCAATGCTATAGAACCTCACAATGAGATGTTACCCACAGGTTTTCTTCTGGTACCAGAGCTGTTACTAGAACCTATTACTCTTTACATTATTACTCAGACGTTCAGGAAAACATGTCACTGTAAAACTGTAAAACAATTGATACACTATCGTGAAATGAGCTGTATTATTCAGTAGACTCGACGAACGGATTCTCACTGAAAAATATTTCTTGCAGGGTTGGTTCCTAGTATGGTGATCTACCTGCAGATGCTTACGATCTATAGCTCGTGTTTTATATTGTATTGTCTGCTTTAATTACACTGTTTTAGTTTTACATGCTAGTTTTATGTTCATATGTGTGATACTCTAGTATTTTTACTATCCATCGTCGGCAGGTTTAACTCTTCACAATGTTTTCATTTTTGTATTATATATATTGTTTTCGTCACGATATGGCTGCGATATTGCCAATGTGACGTTAAATATTAACTCACTTGCAAGGGCAAAATGACAACAATGGCCGTGTTACCAACACGGTTCCTGATAGAAATGTTCTCTTGCAGGTGTATTTAGCAGTACACTGGTATTGCTGTTTGGATATCGCTGCACGGCATTGGCGGGAAGTCTGGTTGTTGGGCTTGGGATATTGGGCGCTTACTTCTGTGATCACTCTAATATCGTCCTTGTTTCGTTCCTGTACGGTGTTCTGACAGGTATGTGCCCTTACATGCTGTAAACTGTAGAAATGTCCATTCCCATATACAACCATCGTCAATACTTGTATTATCTTCCTCCACCATCCCTGAATATATATTGCTGAGTGCGGCGTAAAACTAAACACACTCACTCTGAATATAAAGAGACCGTGTGCGGTGTTGTCCCAATTTGTAGTCATGACTCAAACTAAGGCATGGTTCCAGCGAAAGGGAAACCACAAAGTGTGTCAACCTCGTAAACGTGGATCAAAGGCTTGAAGTCATCTGGACCCGGAAGATAAGGGTTAGACTTGATCTTCCTTAACCCACGCTCGCTGACTTGGTTGTCACATGTCATCGTATCCCAATTGCATAGATCGATGCTCATGATGTTGATCACTGGATTGTCTGTTCCAGACTCTATATAGCTGTAATATTGCTGAGTGCGTTGTAAAACTAAATTCACTCACTCACTGAAGTCATCTGTGGTCTCCACACTTTGCTAGAATACATGGCAACAGTACTGTTCGACGAAATGCATCTCTGGAATAGGGGTCATTTCACTTTAGTCTGTTATTTACGGTCCCATTTCAGAACTTGAAATTACAGTGCAAAAAGGGACAAAACTCAGAAACCTCTGAGTCGAATGCCCGATGTCGGCTCTATCATGAGCATGTGTTTAGGACTCACTTTCAAATATTACGATACCGGGTATTCGTGAAAAGGTGCATCCTTCCCCACTGGGGTGGTACAGGGTCATAAACACATGCAAAGGCTGGTCAAGCATTGTTCACCTGCAAACGAAATGTATGACACAAAAGAAATAGGGAGTTGTATTTGTGTCTCTGATTCACACATCACATATCTGTATCAAGGTTGGTCGAGGCACGTAGTGTCTACAAATCGAATAGAATAACTGACAGTGGTATTTAATGAACCAGTCGGCGTGAGTCGGGTATATAACACTGGACCTTGTATCACATTTCCATTCATAACCATTGGATGTAAAAGTGGCCCTATCCAATATAAACAAACAGCGAAAACACGGTTGATTCTCAAACTTGGAAAACAAACAGTATTTGTAACCCCGATCATTTGTAACCCCAATCATTTGTATGCCAGTTCAGGTGTCTGTGGTAACTCGGATATGATTTAGTCACTTTCAGCCATAGGAACTTTATATAATGTAAAATTCATGACCATATGCACCAATATGGCACTGTTTAATATCCATTTCTGGCGGTCACTCCACTGTTTTCCATGGTATACATCTCTTTTACTGTTCCTTTATAATGCGAGCTTTCACTAGGATCATAAAAACGACAAAACGAATTCCTAATCTCTGCAAAAGCAGAGTCGATTGTGCAATTCCGAAAATGCGTGTCATGGAATAATTATTCAATGGTGATACGACTAAGCGTTCGCGAAAAGATGGGCGCATCCTGCCTCGCCGGTGTCACAAACACATGCAAAGGGGAGTCAATCGTCCACTGACGAAACTATAGCCCAACATATGTTAAAAGCTGATATATTTAATATAGTAATAGAGTAATTCTTGTTGAAGATGCCTAACAAGTCACCATACTTGTGAACTGAATATCTGATTCATTGTCCTTTTTTGTAACAGGCATTGGGCAGAACATGATATACGTCTCCAGTTTGTCGGCCGTTATGGAGTATTTCAAACGAAAAAGGTTAATTGCACTAACATTGCTATCTATAGGGAATTTGCTGGTTATTGTCCCGTTTGTGCTTCTGATGGTGCTGGTCTTCCCGTCCGCGGGTATGGTCAACAGCAGATCGTATTTCATCCTGCAGTTTGCAGTCACTGGCTTACTAATACCAGTCAGTCTGATGCTGAAACCACTACATCTGAGGATTAAAGGCCCTGCTGGGGGAAGTCTGATTTCAAGGCAGCTGGGAATTCAAGGACTGACGATCTACAAGAAACCAGTTCTTTATACAGTCACACTAACGTTCTTCTTCTGGGATGGAGGTAACAATCTGAATGCAGAAATGAGTGAAAAGTATGTAGAATTATACCGTCTGTATAGCATTTCGGGCTGTCTCCTCAAACACAGGAGTAAGTCAGTGGGTCCATAATACTTTATTCGGTGGCATAAAATACAGTAACGACTAGGGATTATCCCGGAGACGATCGTCAGTTCCATTGCCTTGCCTTTTTCCAAGGGTCATGTCTCCATTAACTCAAAGCAAAAGCATTCTACAGCGTACTGCGGTACATGTAAGGCCTGTCTGCAGTATCCAACACCTCATCCACAATGTTAACCTTCCGTTGCCAACCGGTAGCACGCTTAAGTTCATTTCACGCTGATGGCCATTATGATGATAGTCTAGCTACTGTTATTTCGTTTGGCAGCACTGTGAAGATTATATGTGCAACTTTTACTTCACTCGGTGAATATATAAACATACATAATCTCCCTTCCAAAACCCATTGCCCGCCAAAGTGCCTTCCATAAAAGGTATGAGTTTTGTATGTTCATATTTGAATTGAAACCCGATCCCTCTGCAGAACAAGAGGACCCTTATAAGAGGCTGCTCCACGCCCTCATTTGTTTATTAAAAAATGAAACATGTTCAGACTAGATTCAGAAATGTGTAGCTGCTGTTAGTTTGAATGTGTACAAAAAGTGAGTGAGTTTGGGTTACAACGCTATGCACAGAAAGTAAGTTATGTCCAGAAGAGTGAGTAGTCCGTAGTACTATTAATATGATTTGAACACATCCAAATTAGACCATTGAACTACCCTTGTCTCTCTCCAACACCCCACCCCCAATATAATCTAAAGGGACCGTATATCATGTGTTCATGAAACAAGTTAATTATTACTGGAAGCAGAGTTCGATTAATTACATACATGAAAATGTAGGTTATGTCATGTCTCAATATAGAACAAACTTTATGGATAACAACTTCTTTTTATTCGTGAGTGCGACGTTTCGATACAGATTCTTGTACCGTAGTCAAGCATAATGAACTACGAATTCGTATGTCATGTCTCTTCTTTAAGTACCATTTAGAAGCTGATATGTTGATGAGGAACAAGTTTTATCGATTCCTAATTGCTATGCATGCGACGTTTTGGTGTAGATGCTTATCACTTGCTTGATAACGGTGTTAGCATCTACACCGAAACGTTGAAGCAATTGCAATAAAGAGGTTGTCAATCCATAAACAATGTTCCTCTTTATATTATGTCTTGTCAGAATATTTTGTCCATGGTTGCCAGGTTTCGAAATCATCAACAAGAAGGTGCCTGGCTTTAAAGGGCTAATCTCCATCCCGAATATGGCCGATGGACTCCTATTGACCCTTATTCTGAGCGTCGCCGTGCTGTTGGGCGTCTGTATTGCATTCTGTACCGGCAGGTTCATCCAACAGAGGGCCACCGTCATCATCTTCTGTGTAAACTGCGTCAGCATTTGTTTCTTCTGTTTCCTTGCAAGTCAGTTGAGCAAGGAGACCTATGCTACTGTGTATTCCGCTGTGGTCGGTCTGTTGAAGGGTGAGAATACATGCCTGTATGTGTTAACCCACGCGTAGTATATTTGGAGACAAGGATCATGCGGGTATGGTGTTAATTAATGAGGTAGTAGTCATGGGATTTTGGACAAGCGCTGACAAGTTTCCATCCATGGGAGTATTGCATGCTGCATTTTTAACAACGTTGGAAGAGATTGCAACATCTTAAAATTGCCTAAATATATGTTAACACATGTGATATTAATTAAGAAAATCGTACAATAATTTCATATTCATACTTCATATTCGACTTCGTACACTATTCATGGTTTAATGACACACTGCTATAGTATTTATACAATCACATAATGATAAAACCCGTGAATGTCCGGGTTAGAATGAGTGAGTGAGTGAGTGAGTTTAGTTTTCAAAGCATAATCGCCTTTTGTGGCAAGCATGGGTTGCTGAAGACCTATTCTACCCCGGATCTTCACGGGTCCGGGTTAGAAAGAACCTTCAGTAACCCATGCTTGTCGTAAGATGCGACTAACGGGATCGTGTGGTCAGGCTCGCTGGCTTGGTTGACACATGTCATCGGTTCCCAATTGCGCAGATCGATGCTCATTATGTTGATCACTGGATTGTCTGGTCCAGATTCGATTATTTACAGACCGCCACCATATAGCTGGAATATAACTCACTCACTCACTCATAATGATAAAAGCTACAAAACCCTTTCCACACCCATAAGAAATGAGTCGATAACAAACAGCATTTCACAATTGACAACTACGAAATCTCTCTTTTTTTATAGGGTTTACAGATCCGATAATTCTGTTTACCATCCCAATGTTTGTTGGAGACAACAACATGAGCATTGGTATCGGCATGGTAACACTGGGACAAGGCCTTGGCAAATTCCTCCTCCCTTATCTGGCAGGTGGGTGTAATATAAGGCAACTGTATTATTCTAAAATACCTGCAAATGTTTATTGTTTATAAACGTCATCCATTCTTTGCTAACACGCATCTTCATATACAGAGGGGAAGCCAGCTTTGGTTCGATGCTTGATGGTCACCCGACCCCACGAATAGTTAATGCCTGGGTCGATGACATAACAACACCTACCGTCTATACATTTCCGCCCGAAAATCAACTTAGCTGATTTCTATAAACCCTTATATAACCTACATCGATCCTATTTTACTCTGTTAGGAGTTGTCACCAGATACATCCGTTATTTCCACAAAGTTCCATGGTCGACGGCAATACTGGGAATACGATGCACAATAGAATGGCAGATTATATTCTATCAAACCTCCGCAGAGGATTTTCAGCATCTAGAAAATACATGATTCAGTCGAAAGCCGGTTTGAAAAAAACTCTGGAAAGCACAAGTATATGTGACAACGGAGACATTCACTCACTCACACTCATTCTCACACACTCACACTTTATTTAATGTAAACATTAAATTTGTAAAATTGTTTATCAGATGAGATCGAAGGAAGAACCAAGAAACTGGACCTGTCCTTCTACCTAGTGGGTGGTCTGTATCTGATGGGTTGTGGGTCTATGCTTCTGACCTACGGCTTACACAAACGGGCAAAGATTGAAGATGTATCTCCTAAGAAGTCTGACGGGAAGGCCGCAGAGCCATCAACGACCATCTCTGCCGTGAAGGTCGAAGGTCCTACAACCTAAATGTACACTAGAGACAATGATAGAGACGTGTTATGAGCCTTGTCCAACAATGATCATATAGCTGATTTGACTTTACAAGTGGACACTAAACTTCGAACATTGAAACAATGGGGTAAAGAGGACATATAAGACGTGAAGAAACAATATTTCCCTGAACTGATGGTTTATTTTGCCGATGTATAACGTCATGCGTTTGTGTCAAATTGTATTGGTATGTTTTGACAAGTCGATGACAATAATACAGTAAAACATTATGGTTTCCAAGATGAGTTACAAGTAAAGTCAAGTCTAAAGGAGGAGAAGAAGAGTGATTTGGTAATGACACAGATGGGGTGCATGCTCAATTATCATCACAGGTTTCTATTCGCGACCTTATAATGGGTGTGTGTGTATTATCATCATTATTATTATTATTAATAATGATCATACCCCACGAGTCTCATGAAGACTATCCTTAGTTGTTTCATAGACGAACACAATAGTATGTTCCCTTCGTGGTTGGAACTTCTGCAAAAATATATATATAGTTATTGTGACACGTTATGTTTTCATTGGTAATTTTGTAAATAAATTTTTAGATTTGAACGAGAAAAATTATTCATGGCAGAAGAAGATAACCAGGCAGTCGTTCATAAATTGCACGAAATTTGCAAGAACCATGACATATTCGAACAAATTGGCCAGCAATGTTCAGTTCAAAAGGCCAGACAATCTGACGCATAGCATTTACACCAAGTGCAGTTTTAAGGACTGCAGAAACACACTCTGTTAATGGAATGACTTTATTGCATTTGAGGGGCCACAGGTCCATTATACAGTGCTTTGTACAATAGATACAAATGCTGATGGAGCACCGCACAGTCGGCGGGTGGTGTCATAATCATGGTTGAGATGGTGACGATTTACGTTTTATCATTGCAAGAAATACATACTTCCCTTGACATTCAATGATGAATACATTATCTGATGCTAAACGATTAATCGTTCTAAAACAGGTTTTACCTATCACGTCTCAGAGTAAAAGAGGGGCAAGTGGTTAAAGCTTTCGCTCGCCACGCCGAAGACCCGGGTTCGATTCCCCACATGGGTATAATGGGTAGAGCCCATTTCTGGTGACCCCTGCCGTGATATTTCTGGAATATTGCTAAAAGCGGCGTAAAACTAAACTCACTCACAGATGTGGAGGGCATTTCCAGATCTGACGCATCGTTATTTGACAGTGATTCATACACACATGTTCTAGACAAAATCGTGCAATATACTCTCCTCTTGCCCGATGTGGAAAACGTTTTGTCGCTTTTATTCAGATTCAGTGTAAACAAATCTGTGTGGCGTCTTTCTAAATTCGAAAGGGTCTTGTTTGAAACTCTCTGCTTTATTGTCAGTCCTAATTGTGCTAAGGAAATTGAGCTGTTGTATTTTACAATTACATAGTTCAATTACTTGGCCATGTGCAATATTGTACTCTATTTTCGTAATAGAGTTGCACTCTAAAGCACGGCGAGTTTCCTATGTAGCAGATTTAATGGCAAATTTTCAGGTTTTAGTTAATGAATCTAAACACAGTCAATAAGCTCAGTGTTAATGCATGGAATGTAATATCTATAATTTAGCTTGACCTTTTCAATGCTGTGTGTAGATAGGGAGCAGTCGTTGCATTACTGTGTCAGGTATTATTACTGTTGTGTTGCAATTTCGCTATATAGCCTAAGGGACATTCACACATGTTTCATGACATAAGTGATGGATAGAACTAAGTGACATTGTATCATTCTGTGATTTTCAGAACATGGAAAGTAAAGATCCTTGTTGCAAGAATCTCGGCTTGTTGTAATATGGCTCTTTCAGTATAATCCCTACCAGGTCCTATTGTCCAATTATGTGTTTCCGTAGGGCCTGTCAGGCGTGGTCATAATTTTATATATCTACCGCTTTGGTTTTCAGATGTGTATCGGGCGTGACTGCCTATTTCCGAAAAAAACGCTTATATGTACATATGGATTTCTTGAATATTATGATGTATATTACTAAAAGATGTTGTGCCACAGTATTAAAGGGGAAGTGTTCTCAGAAAATCGCTTTTTTCTCTTTTGAGAAACTAAAAGGGATCTTAAAATTAGTTCATATCAGTGTTTACCTTCTCACAGTGAAAGTAGAGCACTCTATAAAAATGTTGAGATGTTTTGAGTCCTCTGTTTTTTTCAAATCACAACGGGTCAGGGTTACACACCTGCTGAATGTACCAAATCCCTGCTAATGTTTCCCTTATAAAACTCGCGATACTACCCTTGCTATGCATATTCTGAAAATGATAAACACGTTTTTTGCAACGAGTAGCCGAACAGATCTATCGCAAAAATGAGAATATCTGAACTTTGTTTTATTCACATTTCAAACAAATGAGGTGTTTTCTGAGCACGGCGTTCGTTCTTTTAGGGCCATCGGCGATTTCAGAATGATCACTGGTGATTCCTTTGAATGAATGAATGAATATTTCAAATATTTCTTGGACATCACAGTGAGGACTGAATAGGAGGAACAAGTATTTTTCGATTAATGAAGAACATTAGTAAACTTAGAACACTGGCAAATTCGTGTTCGTTTTGGATTTTTCAACACGATTTGCTCGATAGACAAGTAACTCAAGTTCAATGTAAAACAATTCGGTTGTACTGTAAACAGAAATAAGAATGTTGTATCAATGTGTACATTTTTGAAACCGCGATGTTATGTCACATTACGGAGTGAGTGAGTTTAGTATTACGCCGCACTCAGCAATATTCCAGTTATATGGCAGCGTTCTGTAAACAATCGAGTCTGGACCAGACAATCCAGTGATCAACAGTGAGTGAGTGAGTTTAGTTTTACGCGGCTTTAGCAATATTCCGGCAACATCACGGCAAGGGACACCAGCAATAGGCTTCACACATTGTACCCATGTGGGGTATCGAACCCGGGTCTTCGGCGTGACGAGCGAACGCTCTAACCACTAGGCCACCCCCAGTGAATAACAGCATGGGCAAGCAATTGGGATACGATAACTTGTGTCAACCAAGTCAGCGACCTTGACCACCCGATCCCGTTTGTCGCTTCTTACGACTAGCTTGGGTTACTGAAGATCAATTCTAACCCGGATCTTCACAGGTTTCACAATGCGGAACAAAGCAGTACACGAATTCATCTGGCCCCAAGGCACCGTAGGGGGTACAACAGTAGGCTGTGCAGCGAGATGCAAGAACCACACACCTGTACACCACGTGAAAGGGGTCAAATAAGGTTAAAGATGTGGTTAGTTTATCGATTCGCACTAGTGACGTCATAAGGCAAGGGACATAAGCAACGGTGTGTTTATTATGGAAATAAAAGTCTCGGTAAATGTGCAAATAAAACAATAATCTAAAATAACAAACTTGTAATGTGTGGCATCTTTACTGTTTTGGCTATGAAACTACCAGATAAATACTATTTTTGTTTAAAAACGGCAAGACGGTGTAAACTTGCCCTTTAACGACTTTTACCCACACATCATTACTTTCTGTAATGTTCAGCCAAGGTGAGATCCGGGGTAGAATAGGTCTTCAGCAACCCATGGTCAGGCTCGCTGACTTGGTTGACACATGCCATCAGTTCCCAAATGCGCAGATCGATGTTCATGCTGTTGATCAGCGGATTGTCTGGTCCAGACTCGATTATGTACAGACCGCCGCCATATAGCTGGAATATTGCTGAGTGCGGCGTAAAACTAAATTCACTCACTCACTCAGCCAAGATGAAGCAACTCTGACAAATGGTATGTACACGTCAGTAAGTCTGTCAGCAAGAAGGTCGGCCTTCAAGGATAGAATCCTAGCGTGATGATTCGGTAGCGACGTCTACGGACGGGATCTCTCTGCTATCCTTGGATCTGCTGAATTTTAACTTCAGTAGCTGACTGTTCTTTTTGCAGCATTCGCCAACCTCAAACACATTTGTCTTTATGGCATACTTGTTGATTTTGTTGTGCCAACCTTCCAAATTATTGTTAGTTCTGTGTCCATCATTTTCAAAATGATTCCAAGTTGGCAGAGTCCATGGACCTTATATCCTGGGGGTAGTAATATAATCCAAATGTATCCAAATAAATGTTTTCAGCAGCATTTCGATAATCCTTCTACTCTCATTATCACAAAATAATTTGTAAGCTTTCTCTATCTTTCCGGTATTTTTTGCATGTTAAACTCCAAAATGGTAATCCTTCCACCCGCATAACGTAAAATAATAGTCTGTTTGCAACTTTAATTCTCTTACAATCTAAAAGACACTCTCTTTAATTAACTTAATTCATTTACTCATGATACGAGCATAGCCACCATAGCCACTTGCAAATCACTAAGCAAACATTCTCTTTCATTAATTAACACCGTCATGGTATGTTGACCACGCGATGTCGACACTCCGGGTTTTTTATTCTGTCGACGGTTAGCAACATTCTATTTTTCATTTGTGGACAGATCGGGCTGATACCGAAATACCTAGCATTCTCGTATTTAGATCCACGCGAAAATTAGCCCATGGGCTAAAATACGGGATTTTTTCCGTATTTAAGGGCTTAATTATGGATTTAATTCTTGGGTGTTTAGAGTGACGCCCCTTTCCAAACGCATGGCGAACCTCGTTTTAAACTTTAGTAGTGAACAGAACATTTTGGACACCGGTTACAGGGCAGTTATTAGAGACAGAAATTGATCATCTTATCCCCTATGATGTGGATGCAGTTGCAGTTATATTGAACCATGTGGTCATTCAATTTTGAATTTATAAACCAGTTTCCTGATAAAAGAGTTTTAAAAAAACCCGATTCTTTTTATTTTATCAATATTTTTAAACGTGCCATTATAAAGATTTTCTTAAAAGAAACACCTTTAAGTTCACATATATTTCATTGCAAAAAGATTGAAAAGAATAGGCAAATAATTCGTCTTGAAAGCACTTGTACGTATATATTCAGTGTTAAAACGATTGTTACGATTGTTTATATTTGTATGATGAATACATGACTGAACTTGTTTTGAAAGATGTGCAATTGTTCTGAATCATACTATAAGTTTACTGCCTCAGTGTGTTTTACATCGAGACTGCCAATTACTGTGACATTAAAACCGCCTGAGAAATTTTACTTGACCAGTCACTTCATTTAAACTTCTTTTCACAATAAGGTGAAAATGTTTCACCCAATCTTTGCGCACATACCATCAATTGGTAACTAAAGGCTGAGAAGATTCACCGGTGTATCAATAACACATTAAACCATATTTTTACACGATACATAAAGACATGTGTTGCTCATATTATCTTCATTTTATCACATTAGAATAATTCAGATGGTACTTATCTATAGCCAAATCATTCCAAGTAAACCATCTGTTCATATGGATATGTTAAACTTGCAAACTCCACATGATCTATGAAGTCAAACGAGTCTTTTTTTTCATTATGGCAAATAAACCAGAAAAGAAACGAAAGGGCCTCATGGCGTTCTTGGAACGGCATTTTCTTGTTCGCCCACTGCACAGGCAGTTGCAATACTGGAGTGCCTCACGTTATGAATTACACACACACACACACACACACACATACACACACACACACACACACTCTCTCTCTCTCTCCCTCCCTCTCTCTCTATTTATCTATCTATATATCTGTGTGTATATGTAGTTACACACACATAATCTGTTTGATTAGGATTAATGAATAATGAGAAAGGTATGTTACTGTATGGATACCAACTTCTTTAATATATCATGATGCGACGTTTCGCAACAATATATTAAAGAGGTTGTTATATCACATTAAGTACATATACAAATACACAGTTGATTCACAATCGATTGGTTCGTAGTGTTAACAATCGTGGTTTTAGCGTTCCGTGCTGGGATGGGTTATGTCTGATACCACTACAATATAACGGAAAGCTTTTGTAATGGAAATTGGTGTCCTCTTGTCAAGAATTCATGCGCAGAAATATGTCAAAAGTCTTTTGAACGGACAAATCATGAAATATTCGAAAAGCAGTTGGACAGGGAAACAAGCGACACAGGAAAATGTTCTGGAGTCTTTTTCATAAATATTTCAGGGGATCTAACTGTTGTTAATATTTCCTCTCAGGATAGAAGAAGACCAGCAATTGTGTGGAGACCATTCTTACTCTGGATACTCGGCCTATTTTGGAAACTTGACCATTGTTGCAGTAAGGTGAATATTACCATATCCGTGATTTTTACCATAATCACTGCTTGTATATTATAAAGCCTTTGGATTTCTACTGCCACTGTACTTTACTGTTGTACTGCCACAGTGAATTCGTCGCCGTGATATATATTATGTTGCATACCTGTAGTTACGTTAAATTTGAATAGTTAATAATATTCCATCTCATAGCTGTTTATTGGTTTCATTTCGAGTTCTGATATGTATGGGCGCGTCCGGGATCGAAATTTCATACATAAATATATATTACTATACTCATGCCAAAAATGGTTGTCAATTGGTTGGAATTGAATGTCCATCGGACATTGGCTGTCCTGAATTAGTTCCTGACAAATGACAAAGTCCCGCACCGTCATTCAACAGATTCATAATCTCCTTTGGTGTTTTGTATGTATATTCTTCAACAGTATCTGTACACACTGATTTGTTGTTATCCCTGTTGAAAAAATACCGACCGCGATATTTTTCATTATTTAATTAACTGACGAACGTGCCATGGGCGACCAAGGTCACCTTCTTCAGATCAATCCTATGAATTAACAGCTTGGTGTTCGTACAGGAATTGAAAACCCTTGACAGTTCCTAAAATCTGAAATATCTGAAATGAAAACCGTTGATAGTTCCTTACATCTGAAATATTAAAGACTATTCAGTATAGTCTGTTCTAAGTCTCACTGGCAATATGTTAATTTATACGCCCTGTGTGTGAGAAATGCCAACACTCTGTGTGTGAGAAATGCCAACACTCTGTGTGTGAGAAATGCCAACACTGTGATTGAAACAGTATTATCCTAGCAAGACACGTGATGACGTGATGACGGATCTCGCTATCTGTATTGCCCCCTGAAAATCTACCGAACTGTTTGACATCGGGATCTCGTGTATCAGCCACGTGCCTGGGCGACAGCCTCCATCCTTCTCACCTGCAGTTGCCGAGAGACTTTCAATAGCATTATTCCGCAGTAACTCTTCCACAGACCGAATGATGTTGCCTAGGGTTGTCCTCCATGAATATGGGGCGGGTAACCAATGGGCGATAATCACAGTGAGGCACAATACAGACAGGCAGTGGGCCATTTTGCAGTCAAAATACATATAAAAATCGGTAATTAATCTGAAAACCTTTATACGCTTAACCAAACTCCACTGCTTATACAATATAACAGTGAGTAGCCTTTACTATTATCAATCTTATTGCTTTGTTGTGGTAATGTTCATCCTAATCTTGAACAACTTAATCTACATTTAAGAATAGTCCACTTAAATATCCGAAGTCTTTAAGACAAAACCGATATATTGAAAACGGAATTCGGGTCATACGATAAAATATGTATTAGGAAATCATGGCAGCGGGCTGATATAGATGATAAAATTCTCCATATTTCGGGGTTCCAACCTCAATTTAGAAGGATTTGCAATATACGTGAAGGAAAATTTAATAGTACAGCATATACAACAATTAAACATTGTAGGACTGGAGGCTATATGGGTACAGGTAACATGTAAATCTTGTTCCTATCTGATTGGAACCATGTACAGGGCCGACAAAAGTGATGCATACGACATAGTGGATGGGATTAACAGTAGCATCAGACTTTTTGCTGATTATACGTCCATTTATGTTATCGTAGACGATCCATCTGAAGCAGCTAACTGCTTAAATGACGATCTAGAAAAGATATCCAACTGGGAAAATACGTGGCAAGTTACTTTTAATCCTTCAAAAACAGAAACAATGCATGTTTGATTGGCATTTTAGAAGATTTTTTCATCTTGTTTTATTGTTTGGTACAACGTTTCAGGGCTTGTTCTGGCCCCATCAGGTAAAACTAAAGAACAGTAACTGTTAACTCTGTCCGTGACGTCACAATGCTTATGGCGTCACAATGCTATGACGACGCAATACATGTGGAGGTCATGATGGAGGTCATAATGGATAGAGCTAACAGGGCTAATATGAATACATGTTATCATGAATATATAAAATAATATTCTTTACTGCAAAAATATTGGATTAACTTAGAAATGTACAGATACTTATTATTCAAAATTGCGTATTAATTTAGAAATGTACAGATACTTATTAATAAATGTATAGAATGTAAAGTAATTGCAGTGTATATATAGAAATTGTGGTTTAAACATGGGAACAGTGGGGCATTGTCTATTGTTTTATGAACCATGCATTCGGGAGGTACACATCCTGAGCCCTGTTTATTACTGGTTTTGTACGTTTGATGAAGATAGCTTCAATCAACTTGCGTTTCCGCCAGTCACTAATGTGTTTTGCAAGAACTTCCCAGTCAACTCATGTTTGGGATTATTCATAATGTGCTGAGAAACTGCACATTTCAGATCCAATTTGTCGACTGAAGTTGTGTCCTTTCACGCGTGTAGCTACTGGTCTGCCTGTCTCACCGATGTAGATGTCACCACAGTCACAATTTAGGTTATATACACAGCCTCTTGGGTTGGAGATAGCCTGATTGCACTCCTTACCATTTGAACGTAACAAGGTTTTAAGGGTTTTGAGAATATTGTGTCAATGCTGGCCATTTACTTCATAAGTCTGATGACTTGGTGGCTGATGGGCCCAACATACGGGATGCTGATGCGGATGGGAGATGGTTCAGGTTTCGGATGATGCTGAACTTGATCTACTTTGGTGAGATAGGCAGACCAGTAGCTACACGTGTGAAAGAACACAAAACTTCAGTGTTTAGTGTGGAGAAGTTTGTTACGAGTATATTAAATCTGGCATGCTAAAGCTGATGTTTAGAACATGTTGATCACATTCCAGGTTGAGGAAGAAAGATTTGAGGATAAAAGAATTAGAAATTCAAGCTGATAAAGAAATTAAACTGGGAAATTGATTTACAAAGTCATATCTCTTTCGCTACCTTTACGGTGAATGATAGTTTTATTTTGATAGATTAGACTCGTTCCACTCTTCTCTGGGCGTAATGTTCCAAAATAATTCTTACATTTTGTGAAAATGTGGCTCTAAATTTGTAATGGCCTGATAGTCAGTCGGCCATGCTATTGCAAAGTATATTAAGGCGGAGAGCTCAAGACGTTTTTTTATTCTGCCTTGCATACTGATAGGAGTTGATACACCTGAATTTGATAGTATTTTGTCATTTCTTGAGTCCTTAGCCAACGCCGTGGTTTTGTTAAAGAGTTTATGTGGTTTTACCATTCCATTTTGTGTTTATAGGAGGGGTTGTAGAAACTCTTCCTATCAAAGGTGTTGGCTTTATTATGTTCCTGCTCACACGGCTCATAAATAGAAATACCATGTGTTTTATATGTGTTACTACTCGTGCTAAGGCTAATGTCTTATGAGAAATATTCCGGTTATGATTTGGCTTTCATGGATCATTCTCTTGTCTAAATTCTGTGGGAGAGTACTAAAAACACTACCAATTTGGCTGTTGAGGAACCAATTCTGGGCAAGGACAGTTGGTTGAATTACAGGGAGAAGACTAAACGTTCTTGCCAATCGGGCACTCCCTTTAGAAGCAACTGACAATGTTCCAGTTCGCTATTATTCCAAGGATATCATTTTGATAAGGAAATGGAGGTTGTCAGATGTACCTGTTGATAATGAAATGAAGGTTTTCCATCAGATTGTTTTTCCAAATTTCTATCGAAAACATGTTTCTGAAATTTCTGGGAATGGTTGGTTACTGCCGTCAATTCTGTCGAAAGTTTTCACTTGGGGGTAGTCCATCTCGCTTATTTGCAAGGCAAAAGGGTGAATTTGTTTGGGACAGCAATTATCAGGCTGCTTTTGAGAACACTAACACCATTCTTACGAATTTTCCTGTTCCCCAAGCAAACAAATTTTGAAAACCCTTTTTCTTCAAATATATTACAGATCAGAGGGATATGTGAACTTTTGCTGATTTAGACAGAGTTCTTGAAGGCACCACACTGTGCTACAATCCTATATACATGTCCTTTCAATTCTATTAGATCCCGGGAGTTATTTTCTATAGGTATATATATGTGGAGATACCTCTTGCTTCTCATCTCGCATGATCTGACACGTCACTTCAGAGGCGTTCTATTGTATCCACTGGCGTCCTTACCGCAACTGATATCCCATCTGTATCGATCCTCCACCTTAAAAACGATCCTTTCCCAGAACACATGGCTAATGTAACATTTACCTGTACTCCGTGATCCGTGAAGTAACTTGTATGGGTTTTTTTTACAATAAGTATAGAGAATGAAATCCACTTTATTTTTGCATAGCTACCTCCGAAACCATCTCCTTGCAGAGGCACGTTCGCTTTTGTGCCTGTAGACACGTGTCCTGTCGTCAGCGCTGTGAAGAGTGTGAGTGTGGGGACACCAGCAATGGGCTTCACACATTGTACTCATGTGGGGAATCAAACCCGGGTCTCCGGCGTGACGAGCGAATGATTTAACCACTTGGCTACCCCACCGCCCCTACCGCGGTGAAGAAGTAAACGTGACTCAGTGGTAATGAGAACCCTCTCAGTTTGAGTGCTTCCCATTGAAACTGTTGTCTGCTTCACAGGAGATAATGACGTCGATGTTCTGGTTGTCTTGTTGTATTGCCTATTTAAGTGAACATTGCTGATCATTTTTGTAAATTTCGTTCAATTCAAACAACAACTGGTTAGTTGCCTGTCTGCGATAATTTCAGCACAGTGTTTCTCTGGTTCAAATCCGAACATTCAATTCACAATGGATAATGGAGAAATTCCATGTCAAAACTGATGTAATACCGCACGCAATATGTGCAAGTTGCTCTACCTATTGTTACTCTGCAACCTTTACAAAATAAGCATCTTCTTCTTGAAATAGCCAACAAAGTAGGAAGACAAACCGATCCCCTTTCGCCCAAGATGACCTGTGAAAGGTTCCCTGAGATGAGTGGACACGACGACAAGGACCAAGGTTCCCCATCACAGGAAACAGGGACACAGGTAGGTGTGTCTGATGTCAGCTATAAAAATCGGGTTCACGTTGTCAATTCCCATGTCAAGCCAAGATCGCTAATTTCGGGAATCACGAACTATGAATGTATCTGATGATAGCTGCTACAGATATTTAAAAGTTTGCTGCACTTTTGACAAAGAACATATTTGCCCTGAAACATAACTATTCATCCATAAACTGGTCCTTCCAATTTTGTACTCATTTAAAGTATTGCCTTGAATGGAATACATACATACATGCATGCATCCATCCATCCATCCATACAGGCATGATGCCATACCCGTTGTAACAACATCCGTGAAAGAACGAGTCACGATCAAGCACCTGTTCTTGATGGAAAAGAGCAAGAAGCAACAGTATTGACAACACTGGATTGTCTCAAATACTTTCTGTAAATAAACAGTCCTGCTTTGATAGTTTTTAAAATTTCAGTTAATCTTCAAGGCAGGGATGTTATGCTTCTTTTATTGGACCATGCAATATTAAATATGTACAGATATCTGTGGCGATTTAGTAGTCAACACATTAGAAATAAGAACATGTCTACAGGTTTTAGCCCAGGGTATGTTTTAGTGGATTGTACTTCGGTTAATATTATGTCGTTATATGTAGTATTCTATGATGTGTTATTGATACTTGTTGTGTTATCTAAAACCTTGCCAAAGGGAACAACTAAACGGTTTTTAGAAGCTAATTTGGGAAGAATGGGTTTATTAACTGTTTTTTAGAAGCTAATTTGGGAAGAATGGGTTTATTCCATTTTTCCGTTTTTGCATTCTACCAAAGACAACATCACACAATTCTTAATCCACGTTGAAAAACATTCAGTTTCATCTTCCATATTTAGTACATAAACTAAGTAAGAAAAACTGTCAAAGCAGTACTTGATGTGTTACCATTAAATTGAGTCATAAATGAAATGTGAAATTTGGGGATGGACAGGCAAGGACATGGACACAGCATGTGCTCCTCTCCTCTGTGCAGACGAGTCAGAATTTCTCTTAGGGTTGGCAAAAAACAAAACAAGAGCATTTGGCCAAGTGGTTTCACTAATTTTAAAAACACTGGAGGACAATTCCCGTTGCTTTATCCACGACAGTTTGAAAAAACAACAAACACTCTTTCTAAATCAACATTACAACAGACAAGACCCGAAGTTCAGTTTTCATATATGTTGAGCAAGTAATATATAACTTCTTTGAGAAGCATTTTAGAAGTTGTATAGATGAAGGAAAAACAGGTCATATGGACAGTCTAGTTCTTTATTGCAATGAGTCTCATTACACCGAAACGTCGCACTCAGTGCAGTAAAGAAGTTGACTATCCATAGAGCTTGGTTTTCCTTCAAGTAATATATATTCATCACAAATATATTTAATTGCCTAGTATCCAAGTTGATTTCACAATCAGTTCCATTAGTGCTACGATTTCAGAGCAGATCAGCAGAAATGTACGACCCTCGTCAGTGAGCATGTGTTTTGTCATTGTCCTGCAATGCCAGTGCTCGTCTACTTTACATTACTATTGTAATAAACGCGATTTATAGAATCCAACGTTTGCTCACAGAACCATTGCTCTAACGGGGTGTGTTTGTGAGTAGTCGTGCATGCATTAAATATCATATTCATGATTATTGCACCCTTTATATACCGGCGGTGCAGATACACTACAGGTGCAAAGTACGTTTATGGATAAAAATTCTTTATTCTATTTTGAATTAGACTTTTCGCATTTAGTCCTTATAAGTTGTCAAGAGACTTGTTGTCTTGCTTGAAAACGGCATAAGGGTCGAAACGTCTCATCATAAAGAATACAGACGCAGATATTATTGATTGTGGCGTAAAACAACATTCAACCACATGTTCATAGACTCGCAGTTTGTTGAATCATATACACTATGCATTGTGCTGCATCAGGCGAACAAACACTTGATTCTGTATACACATTGTGTGTGTGGTTGTTGCTGCAGTTAGCGAGGGCAGTCATCATGATAACACTTATCGCGAAAACCTGGTATCGTGACTGACCGTAAATATCAGTGGTAGAATTGGTCATCAGCAACCCATTATTGTCGTAAGAGGCGACTGGCGGTTCAGGCTCCATGACCCGGTCCATGCATGTCAGTGTGTCCAATTTGCGTAGATCGTTGCTCATGTCAATCACTGGATTGTCTGGTCCAGGTTCGATTACACACCGCCGTAATTTAGCTGAAATACTGCTTCGTTAAACAACACACTGATTTTACCATACGGAAGTGTATTTGGTTGTGTAGTTCCGCCAACTATTATTTTCTGCAAATTAAATTTACATAGCACAGTGAGATTAGACTTCATGCAGTCGATCATATATTTTGCAAGACTGCTTGGTTGTTTTTGAAGAATGTCCTGGTATATGAGGATCTGTGGGTGAATTCTGTCTTAAAACGGCTGGGCAGAGAGGCAGCTTTGGGGAACTGGTTTGTTTCATCCCGCGGACACGGGTTAAGTGACAATAAAATGAGTTCATTATTGAACAACATCTGGGCTGAGATCTTATGACCATGGACCCCTCTGACACCAGTAAACTGCGTCAGCTGAGACCACTCTTTCACTCTGTGTCTCCCTGCTAAGGTTTTTTACATACATTTCAGGTATTTACCATGGACTCCGGAACTGGTCAAGAACTGACCATCCCGACAGCTGATGTGGTTGTAGATCCCCCTGATGGGTTAAAGGCGTGGTGTTTAGTATTCGTTGTTATGATTTTAGCCTGTCTGAGAGGAACATTCATAGAGCTCATGCCACAAGTTCTGTTGTTTATGGGAAGTACAAATAACACATCATCTGGAGGCGCGGGACACATTGAGATTTTCCCAGTACTGCCAGTGGAGGCACAAACAGTAGATAACACTTATAAGGCTCTGTATTCAGTGTCAGGTAAGCAGTTACCTGGCCCCGATTTCTCGAAACAAACTTAAGTCTGAGTTTCGACTTAAGTTAGAGTTTTTACTCAAATTTGAAAAAATGCATTTCCCAGAATGAACTAAAATCGATATTAAACTCAAACATAGTAGACAATTTGAGTTTGGTGGATAGATTACTTAAGTTGTTTGGGCTTTTTAATTTAAAACATCCAGTTGAGTTGAAAATTCATCCGTTTCAAATTGTCCAACTCAGTTTGAAATTTGAGTAAAAACTTAAGAGAAATCGGGGCCAGATCTGTTCTTTATGAAAAGTATCGGATTAGCAGGCGACGGACAAAGCTGGGGTTACAATTTACCTACTTTAGATGTTCTTTTAATGGAGGCACAAATAATAACGGAAACTCTGTTTTAGATAACAGGAGTACCTTTGAAGCAATAACTAAATCATTTATTGTCATTGATAGAGATCAGATATTGTTTTAGGTCAGGAATCCAACAGGAAGTTGTCATATTTTCTCGCTTTCAGTGTCTTTATGGTCATAAAATCGGCTTGCTTTACAGTGCACACTGAGACATTGATCACATGGAATTCATTAGCCCCTCAGTTGTCAAGAGCTATATAGAAAATGAAGAATTTACTTCAATATGTCGTTTGTCTAAGGAGACATCTGGCAATCTGGCAGTGACACCCTATTGGAAAGATAAATATTGGAACATTGCTTCGAGATACCCTCAATGTATCATACAAAACTAAATCCCAGATTGCTCATTGAAATTATTAGAACAAAACTGTAGACGATACTAAGATATCAGAGACACTATTCAGCTCATGCCCCACCAACCTAGTCTACCTGAAATCACTCGAGTATGCATGTTATAGTGTGCATGTTACAGAACGAGATCATGACCACGAATGGACCAGGAGATCTGCCTTGCATTGTCTGGGGATTGTCTGGATTAGGGCCCATTGCGGATTGTTAGGCGTTTCGAGAACACAACATCCAATTTCACCCCACAGCTATTCAGTGGGATGGAGGGGAGGGTTGTTCAAGAAAATTCCCGGAAATTTCGTTTCGTTAATATTTCCATTTGGATATTATTTATGTGTCGACGGACCAATCACACGTTTGATGGCCCAATCAGACGCTAGATGGCCCAAACCACTAATCATGGCAAGTAGACCATCAAGACGGATCAGGCCTGCCAAGACCCTCTCAAAACTGGCCACGTAAATTATATTATCAACTAAATTTATGTATTGAGCACTATATAATTGTGTTCAACTATACAAATAGAAAGAGTATCGCAACTCCTACCATTGTTGATGTCCTTAAAACCACATGTATGTTCATATAATCATGTTCGTTTGCATGATTATTGTGACACTTCCAGCGCACCATACGATACATTTAAACATGCATGTGCTACGATCAAAGACGAATATCACTTGCAATGCGACGTCATTACGCAAATATTAAGTTTCAAGAAATTGTTTCTGAGGCTCGATAACTTGGAAAATCAATTGATTTCGTTTCAAATACGTTGCCTCCCCAACTGACTACTGCTCACAGATGGTACGTTATTGGGATATAGAATGCTGGCTTATCATTGAGGGCTATTGCAAGAGATGTTGGTTGTATTCCATCGACTATAAGCCAATTGGCCTGAAAACATCAACAAACTAATGACGTTAAGGATTGTCCGCGTTCAGATTGACCACGAGTGACTACTCTTTGGGAGGATACTCTTTCTCAGTATCACAACAAGTCATTTGGTGTTGTACTTTTCTCAATGTGTATATTATATATTTGTTTTAATTTACCCTTCCATTGATTATTGTTGATTATTTCATCAATGGTGTTGCAGTAATAACAAGTTGTATTCTGACTGTCTCGGCTGGTTACCGGTCGATGGCGCTGATCGGAATTTTTCTGACGGCAGTAGGGTATCTCGGAGCTGCTTTCTGTGACATTTCCAATATCTCTCTCATCTCCTTCCTGTACGGGGCACTACCAGGTTAGCTTTGACTATTACTATGTCTGTAAACCTACAGCCTGAGGGTTTAATATTACGAAGTTTATGGTACATGGTTATGTGTATGCTGAAAACAGGAAACTGGTATTACTTTAGAAGACTTTCCCACATGCAGAGGATGCCAGTAAAGCTACAGCCTGAGGATTTAATATTTTGCGGTACATTGCTAAGGTTTTAGTTGAAATCACGAAACTGGTATTACTAAAGAACCCATTCCTAAATACAGAAGATTGTTTCTTTAGTTGAAGCACATATGTATAATACAACCATACAAGCCACACATATTCAAATATGAATTCAATGCATAACTCACTTGGTTTACTTGCCCTGATTTGTCCCCTCCATAGCTTATCGGGGGGTTCCAAAAAGCTGCAAACTTACATCATTTGTTCCAAAAGATAACTAAAGATTTGATGATCATGCAGAGTTCTTTTGTCAAACTTTAGGTATCGGGCACAACTTGATCGAAGTGGCAATTCTTGCGGCAGTCCTGCAATACTTCAGAAGACGCCGACTGTTGGCTCTATTCATCGTCGACGGTGGTGCTCTTCTTGGAGTTTTGGCTGCTTCTTTAATGTCAGTGTTCTTTACTGGATTCCCTGGCATCAACATCTGGAAGAGTTATCTACTCGTCCAAGCAGGTGCTGCTTGTGTTATGATTCCGTGTAGTCTCATTCTGAAACCCCTGAATACCCGGATGAAACGTCCAGCCAATCAAAGCCTAATATCATATGTGATGGGTATGGATGAGCTGAAGGTGTTCCGATCTCTACTACTCTACGTCTTCGCAGTGGTCTGCTGCTTGTGGGACGGGGGTAAGAAATATCACGAACCGAATTCAATTCTGAACAAGAGCGACAAACATGTTGACACAATATAGAATAGGTGCATGAAAGATTTACTTGGTGTTTAATCTTAAATACTATTTTGTGTAATTTTACGTTTCCATAATATACGTATTATTCTCACTTTGCGAAGGATCAAATCATTGATTCAACAGAAAACTATGATGTGGGGTCAAGTTTGGTTTAAATATCTAAGTCTATTGCATGCATCCACGTTTTCAATGTCATTTCATTTGGTAGATCCCACATCTGCTATTGACAGTTGTTGTGTTCTCATCAATGACCCATGCCATGATTTGCAAAATGGTTGATTGGTGCCATGAAAACTATTCTTATGGTCACTCATGTATCAAGTGCATATGGTTAGATTAAAGTGACTGTTTTCCTAAAGATGTGTTACCATATCATTATTTATCCACTTTTAAATGGACGCAATTTCACATTATAAATCTAAGTTTAAGTAAAGTTGCAATTTTTTGTGATCCTTAGCAAAGTGTGAGTGGTATATAATATCTATTTTGAAATGAACCTAATTCTTTGTGACACTTATTAGACCCAGAAAGTGTCAAAATGTCATGGAATCACTCTGAAGTATTAATAGTTTTACCGTATCCGGTCATATTTTCTTTCTGTTACAAACTTTTTTGTTTTCTGCCTTAAATCTACCGCTGTCTTCAGGTGGAATTAAGATAATGGAATAGATACAAAAAAATACAACTGATAAAAAAAAGTCTGTTTCTCTTTGTAAAGGTATCAGTGTCATTGAGACCAAACTACTGAATTTCAAGGGTCTGCTCTGGATTTTGCCCACTGGTCAGATGTTGATGTCAATTATATTGCTGGCCAGTCTGGTGGGCGCCTGCATCTCGGGCTGTATCTGCAGTAATATCTGTCTGAAGAGTGTGGTCATTGCGATGGCTGTCTTCAGTGGCATCCTGTTCCTTCTCAACATAACGGCCAGTCTGTTTTATGACACCATCTATACCATCACCTATTCCGTACTGGTGGGAATGTTCAAAGGTAAATACTTCTGAATCATATGTAGTCATTTGTGATGGCCCTGTCCTCTCGGAATTCGCCAACAGAGTTATGTCTCTTTCTAATCCCTCTAACTACGAACAAAGGTTTGTCAGCACCAACCCATATTTAGACCTGCTTCACTTTGGAGCCTCACTCCGCATTTAGCCAGCATATTGTGACATAACTGAGACACTTAATAAACCCAACACACATAGAGGTTAGCTTTAGGTGATGTGATAGTGGTAGGGGAACCTCACCCCGCATTTAGCCAGCATATTGTGACACTGAGACACTTAATAAACCCATATATCACAGGTTAGCTTTAGGTGATGTGATAGCGGTAGGGGAGCCTCACCCCGCATTTAGCCAGCATATTGTGATATAACGGAGACACTTAATAAACCCATATATCACAGGTTAGCACATAGAGGTTAGCTTTAGGTGATGTGATAGCGGTAGGGGAGCCTCACCCCTCATTTAGCCAGCATATTGTGACATAACGGAGACACTTAATAAACCCATATAGCACAGGTTAGCACATAGAGGTTAGCTTTAGGTGATGTGATAGCGGTAGGGGAGCCTCACCCCTCATTTAGCCAGCATATTGTGACATAACGGAGACACTTAATAAACCCATATAGCACAGGTTAGCACATAGAGGTTAGCTTTAGGTGATGTGATAGCGGTAGGGGAGCCTCACCCCTCATTTAGCCAGCATATTGTGACATAACGGAGACACTTAATAAACCCATATAGCACAGGTTAGCACATAGAGGTTAGCTTTAGGTGATGTGATAGCGGTAGGGGAGCCTCACCCCTCATTTAGCCAGCATATTGTGACATAACGGAGACACTTAATAAACCCATATAGCACAGGTTAGCACATAGAGGTTAGCTTTAGGATGATGTGATAGCGGTAGGGGAGCCTCACCCCTCATTTAGCCAGCATATTGTGACATAACGGAGACACTTAATAAACCCATATAGCACAGGTTAGCACATAGAGGTTAGCTTTAGGTGATGTGATAGCGGTAGGGGAGCCTCACCCCTCATTTAGCCAGCATATTGTGACATAACGGAGACACTTAATAAACCCATATAGCACAGGTTAGCACATAGAGGTTAGCTTTAGGTGATGTGATAGCGGTAGGGGAGCCTCACCCCGCATTTAGCCAGCATATTGTGACATAACGGAGACACTTAATAAACCCATATAGCACAGGTTAGCACATAGAGGTTAGCTTTAGGTGATGTGATAGCGGTAGGGGAGCCTCACCCCGCATTTAGCCGGCATACTGTGACATATACCCAACCTACTCACTGAAGACACATAGAGACTATCATTGGGTGATGTGAAAGAGGTAGTCTTTGTTAAGCGTTTATCATAAAATAACATCATTTTATCATTTATCATATTAACATCAATGTGTCCACTGGCCCAGCCGGTTCAGTCCGCCACTTAGCTTCAATTCAAATTGTAAAATGCTGCAGAACTGCGTCACCTTCAGTGTTCTTCCCACGTTAGGATGTCACGCCATGATAAAACTGTTCCAAGATAAACCATTGACTCATCATGCCATGATAGACCTGAGGCTTCGTTAGTGGTTAAACCGGTGGCCCCAAAACCCTATTGAGCCAGGACTTCACTGGATGTTTAAGGTGCTATTCAAAACTGATGCAACTGTAAGTCAGTATAGAATATAATGACATACTCTCAATCTCAATTTCGGACTTTTTTTAATCCGTACGCAACAGATGTCACTTATATTACTAAATACATTTTCGAGACCACTCGAAAAGAAACTAACTTCTGGTTGCTATTGTCATGTCACAGGTTTTGGAAACCTCTTGGTTGAGTATTCTTTGCCGCTGTTTCTCGGGGAGGAAAACGTTGCCATCGGTGCAGCCATCATGACCTCGTTTCAGTCCATTGGAAAACTGTTGATGCCAGCCATAGCAGGTAAGCACTTCATAACCACTAATATCTGAATAGAGATTACATATTGACAACGTTGTTTCAAACAAAGTTGTTGCATCGTGGTCATATACAGTGAGTGAGTTTAGTTTTTCGCCGCTTTTAGCAGTATTCCAGCAATATGACGGCGGGGGACACCAGAAATGAGCTTCACATGTTGTACCCATGTGGGGAATCGAACCCGGGTCTTCGGCGTGACGAGCGAATGCTTTAACCACAAGGCTACCCCACCGCCCTTATATAGAGTGTTCTATACCTCTGTTCACAGAGGAATCTATCGCAATCGGACTATTCTGATTGAAATATTTGGCAAAACATTACCTTATCTGATTGACGTAATTCATGTGATCACCTCAGTTGTTCGGACCCAGTAAAAACGTACACGTCTCACAAAGCAGATTCTCTAAATTGTTTTTTTATTAATGAATAATAAAACATGAAACTTTTCACCAGACATTTAATGGTGAGACTCGGCGATGGTGGTGGGGCAATTTGAAAAACAACAACCATTGTTTCCAGAAAATACTAAAATATAATGATTTCTCCAACCTGTTACGAAAATGCCGAAACGCGATATGAAAAGTTTAGCTCCTATTGTCGATCGATCTTTTGAAGATTTATTAACATGCAAGTTCAGCGCCAAAAATATGGTTATATCTCACCATTCGTCCAATTTCTAAATACCTTGACAAAGAATTTGATTCATATGCAGTTACTGTAACACTCATCGGTTTAAATGTATTACTTCAACAACTATCGCCGCGGGTATTCCTCATAATGAAGTATTGTTCATATTTAATCTTGCAGATGAAATCGAAAAATCGACCAAAGACGTAGACATGTGTTTTTACTTTGCCGGAGTTATCATCTTCGTGTCAGCTTCCGCCATCGTGTTGGCCTACCGCTTACACCTGCGTGTGACCAAATGGGTGGTAGTCTCAGACAACCCAGACAAAACGCCAACCAAGGAACCAGAGTGCACTGGGGTGGTCACGGAAAGATTCTGATGACAGCAAGTTAAGGCATATCTTGTGGAACATATTTCACAAACCTGACCAGGAATGTTAGAGAGCTTTATGGGGCTTTATGCATGTAAGTTTAAAAGATCTGACTCAAAGCATAAATACATTAAAAATTTCGGAAGTCGGTCGATCAAGATTACAACATTTAATGTCTCAGTCAGCTTTCAGAATGGTTTATGGTACATGCGTGGTGGACATTTTCACATTTTGCGCATCGGTCTTTGACAGTGATTCAACAGCTGCTCGTGATGATCAACGCTGCTCTTGGCAAAGGATTTTTGTGGATGTGGAAAGTGTTTTGTTGCTTTGATTCAAAATGACATTATTTGTTTGACCTCATTTATTCGAATGTGTCCATTTGCCGAATGATGTGCTTCCCTGATGTCAGACGTCGTCATAATTATATTTCTACCACTTTGTTTTTCAGCATTCATAATTTCTGATGTGTGTCAGGCTCGATTGGCCTATTTCGGATACATCGCTTATATGCACACGCATGGGCATCCGTTAAATCAAGTATGCATTGAATATATTTCTATATCTGTAACAGTACCTACATGTATGCTACAGTATTAAAAACTTCATTTACGCACACATTATTACTTTCTTTTGTTCAGTCTAATACCGACAAGGAAAAATGATAAGTCTATATGTACCCAATTGTCTACAATATTACCAGTCAAATGCCAATCCACTTACCCATGACCAAAACGTGTGCATCGCACCCCTTATGGAAAATCAATGTTTTATTCATTAAAATGTTACAAGTAAAGTGACGTTTTTTCTTCATTTTTGTGAGCACCTTCAGAATACAGCACCACACCTTCTCGTGAGGACGATTTCTGCCGTAGGTCACGTGTCATTAAGACAAGCAACCACTTTGTGAGAATCCGTCGGACGCGAACCCGCGACCTTCGGATTGTTAGCGCGACAGCTAACCGACTGAGCTACGTCCACACTGTTACACAATGTGCAAATTACGCACGTACAATTACGAAGGTTACGGATAGTCTTGGTGTCTTGTGATTTTAATCTACGGACACATTACCGAATGGACCCGATGCCATTTGGCACACTCGTCCCATTCCGTAATCTACAAGATACCGTGTGGCGTGGAATAAGTCGATATGCCTCAAACTGAAATGGGTTGTTTACGTCAGGCGTCAGACGTAGATTTCACGGTGCATGCATGAATGACGTGCTTTAATATAAATCGGGTGATTTTGTGACAGAAAAGTGATGTAGGGAACACTGTAAGGATAATGTGGATCGCACTAAGGAACGAAGGAGACATGAGCATGTGTAGTGACGGCACGAGGGTGAGTTAGCCTTCGAATCATTACTTTACAAAATTTATGTTGCGTGTGAAAGAGGCTTGAGTGCAAATTCCAGGCCAATTTCCATTAGCCCAAACTTTCTACATTAAACCATTTCATAGTGTATTTTCGACGTTTTTGGTTTCCAGTTTTTGTGTGAAAAAAAAAGTATTAACATGCAAAAAGGAAAAACAACAAATGGTACCCACGTATTACACCGGAAGCTGTCGCGAGACCTCTATTATTTGGCGTCACTATTTGGCTCGTCATGAATCAACATACGTAATAAATGTAACAGAATAAGCACGTTGATACATAACATTACTTTGAAATATATGTTTGTCCTAACTGAATTCAGCCATAATTCACATCATCATTTATCGAAGTTATGCATACATCATTTTTGTTGGTGTGAGTACCCACTGGGCGAGTTAAGTTTAGTTTCTTGTTAACCGTCACACTCAGCAAAATTCCAGCTTTGCTTCGGCGAGAGTGAGTGAGTGAGTAGATACAGTTTTACTAGTCACGGCGTACATATTGCCTGAGGTGGCGCTAATTGATGTGTACAGTTTCATACCTTCATCTGTCGATCGAAGCTTTTAGTTGGTTCAAATCCCATATTTACACATCTGCTTAAGGGTTGGTACTTCGTGCTTTTGCCGTGCTGCAACATCGAACAATAATTGAGCGGACAAATAAAATCATTTCGCAATTTATGTCGACCACTACAGGAAACGACATGCCAATATATTTATCGGATTTAAAACAGAGACAAACATACTAAGTATACATATCCATACTTTGGCTGTTAAATAAACAGAAAACTATAAAACTATACAGGCTTTGTTTTCTGATGACATGGGAATTAGCGTACATGAACAACAATAGTTAAATCGATCACATGGAACGTATAAACTTTTACAGAGTCGAGTCGATTGGTTCGTGGTGTTTACAATCTGTAGTTTGTAACGTTCGCATAGTTGTACCTTGTATTATTTCACGTTTGGATAGGTTCTTATACCACTGCTACATAACGGTAAGATTGTGTAATGGAAATTAGAGACCTCTGAAACAGTCTTGACAAGTATTTATATGTGGCTTACCGAAATATTAGTCAAAAGAGATTTGAACAGGATTGAACCCTGGATACTTAGCCTATTTTGGAAACTTGACCGGTTTTGCTGTCAGGTCAATATTACTATCTCTGGTTATGTTGCTTTAATCTTAAAAAAATATATCTAGGGCCGAATTCTTTGGTTTATGGTAAATGTGATAGGTATCCATCTCAAATAGTTTCACAAACTAGATGCCTTAAATTATTGTTTAAAATTTTAGATTTGCAGGAAACAATGTTCACCTGAAACCGCTAACAGCGTACTTTTACATTCTGATAGTATATGGGTTAAAAACATTAGAAATCTTTTATTTTCCTATGGTTATGGCATTGTTAATGTTCATGTGTATTTGAAAGAACTACGGGAACGTTCCACAAATATATATTTCAAAACTTGAAATTGATATTTTAGCGATAATACACGATGCGAATCCTACAGATTTGAAAATGTCTGGAAAATTACGCGATATAGATTTAGGCTTTGGGTTTGTCGGAATTAAATATCCATGCATTTAAAACAATAGGCATCAATAAAAATGAGCGAAACTGTATGTTATGTAAAAGAAGTATAGAGAATGAAATCCACTATATTTTTACGAAACGAAATCCTTAACGAAGCACGTTCACCTTTGAGCCGATAGACACGTGTCCTTCCGTCAGCTAGGTGAAAAAGTAACGTGACTCATCGGTGACGAGAACTCTTCTCCCCTTCACCCCATCGGAAGTGTTGTCTGCTCCGCTTGAGATAGTGATGTCGATGTTCTGGTTGTCTAATTGTATTACCTATTAAAGTAAACATTGCTGATCATTTTTGTAAATTTCGTTCAGTTCGAACAACAACTGCTTGGCTACCCATCTTCGGCCATTTTAACACACTCTGTCTCTGGTTAGATTCCAGAAATATTATTCACAATGGAAAAAAGAGAAATTCCGAGTCACGATACCTTTGGCCTCTGCGTATATATCGGAACTTCTGTAACGTGTGCAGTTGGGCTATGAATTGTTACTCTGTAACATTTACACAATAAACCTCTTCTTCTTCTTCTTGAAAGCCTTTAATGGTGGAAGTCATAAGTTTGTGAATCAACCTGGAAAACCGGTCTAATCATGATGTGAAACAAGCAGATAGACAAACTGATCCCGAAAGTCTTACCCCTATGAGATAACTACAGTGATAAATCCAAGAGTGCTACTGGTGAAAAGGCCTTTGAGATGAGTCGACACGACAAGGACCAAGGTTCCCCATCAGAGGAAGCAGGGACAAAGGTGGGTGTGTCTGTGTAAGATATAATATTGACATGTATGAGTTTAACATACGTTATATTTGGGATTACACTTTCTTAGTAAAGTACAGATTCTAGTACTTTTGGGGTTGAGTCCCATCCGGGATTCGAACCCACACCCTCAGAGTCAGGCACCTAATCGCCAGCACACAAAGTCAGACGCCTAGACCGCTCAGCCACCTCGGCTTCCACAAAAATGGAAGTCGGACAACTGGTAGTCTGGCGATTAGGTGCCTAGACAATATTACATACCGGCCATGCTGATATACTATAATTGAAAGATACTTTAATGGATGCCAACTTCTTCATTCTATGCTTGAAAAACGGCATTAATATCTCTCCATAATAGAATACAGTTTCTATAAGTAAAAACGTATCCTGCCTTTATTGCTTGCAAAATCTATAATAATACCAAACAGTGTCGCCTCAGAGGTAAAACAACATTCAATCACATGTTCGTAGATTCACATTAAATTTTGTTGAACCGTATACATTGTGCTGCATCAGACAACGAACAAACACAAACTTTTATGTACAGATTATGTGAGTGGCTGTTGCTACGGTTAGCTAGGAAACTCATAATGCTAACCCTTTTCGCGCAAAACCTGGTATCGTGACTAACCCGTGAACACCCGGGGTAGAATTGGTCTTCGGGAAGAGGCGACTTATGCTATCGGACGTTCAGGCTCCCTGACCTGGTCCATGCATGTCATTGTGTACCAATTGCGCAGGTCGTTGCTCACATCAATCACTGTCGTCTCCAGACTTGATTGTTGGCACACCGCCTTAAGTTAGCCCGAATACTGTGCGTTAAACAACACGCAAATAGAGAAACATCACTCATGTTGCCATACGTCCTCAACAGTTCTAAGTATTCTGGCCAAGGATCGATCATCAAACCATTATTATCAGAATAACAGGAAAATATGTCCAAGACTGCTTGGTTGTTATTGAGGAATGTCCTGGTAAGTCAGGATCTGTGGGTGACTTGTGTCTAAACTCGGCTTGGCGGAGAGGCATGTAGGGGAACTGGTTTGTTTCATCCCACACACACGGGTTTAGTGCTAATAAAAAGTGTTCATTATCGAGCAACATCTTGGATCAGATCTATGACCAGAGACCCCGCTTACAACAGCAAACGTCGTTAGTCCAGACCACTCTTTCACTTGTTTCTGTGTCTTCTTGCTGAGGTTGCTTTTTGTTGTTGTATATTTCAGGTATTTACCATGGACTATGGAACTGGTCAAGAACTGACCATCCCGACAGCTGATGCGATTGTAGACCCCCCTGATAGGGGAAAGGCATGGTGCTTGCTATTCTTTGCTATGATTTTAGCATCTTTGAGGGAAACATTCATCGATCTTCAGCCAAAGGTTCTGTTGTTAATGGGAAATACAAGTAGCTCTTCGTCTGGAGACGCGGGACACATACTGACAGTTCCAGTCCTGCCAGTGGAGGCACAAACAGTAGATAACACTTATAAGGCTCTGCATTCAGTGTCAGGTAAGCTGTATACATGTAGAATTAAATCAAATAATATATACCAAAGTTCGGCAACCAGATCTAATCTTTATGAAATGTATCTCATCTGCAGGTAACGGACAAAGCCAGGGTTTACAATTTAAGTACCTTAGATGTTCTTTTAATGGAAGCACGAACTATAATGGAAGCTCAAAATTCTGTTTTCCATTCTAAGTGTGTGTTGAAAGCAATAACTAAATCATGTCATATCAATTATAGAGATCAGATATTGTTTTAGGTCTCGAATCCAACAGAGAGTTGTAATATGTTTCCTGCTTTTAGTGTCTTTATGGTGATGGCATCAGTTGGTTAGTGTTGTAATTGATCAACTCAATTAATAAGCACATCAGTTGTCAACAGCTATGTAGAAAATGAAGACTGACTGAGTTCTGGACGTCCACATGTAACAACGCCAAAGACTGGACAGATGGATAAGGGTGACCCATCTTCGCCACAGGTTTCAGACTGCAGTGATGACTGCCCGAACCATCCCAGGACTTCGCCGTATCCACCCCAACACAGTTCGACAACGTTTCATCACTGGATCAGACCACGACGTCCCGCCATACGGCCTATCTTGACACAACGTCATCGACAAGCTTGCCGAATGTGGTGGCGAAATCATGTCCGCAGACCCTTGTTTTGGTGGAGAAATGTTGTTTTTACAGATGAGTCCAGGTTTAACATTTCCCATAGTGATGGACGTCAACGTGCCTATAGACGCGTGGGAGAACGTTATGCACAGGCCTGTGTCTTGGAGAGGAATCGCGTTGGTGGTGGTTCCGTGATGATTTGGGGTGGAATAACAGCACGCCAAAGAACTCCTTTGGTGATTGTTCAGGGCAACTTAACTGGTATGGGCTACAGGGATCAGATTCTTCGACCTGTGGCAATTCCTTTTCTGCAACGTCATGGCCCTGGGTTAACATTCCAACAGGACAATGCCCGCCCTCATACGGCAAGGGTTGCTATGGATTTCTTGCAACACCACAACGTTGACTTACTGCATTGGCCTGCAAATTCACCGGATCTCTCCCCGATAGAGCATGTTTGGGACGAGATGGATCGACGTCTACGCCGTCTTCCTCATCCGCCAGATAACGTCCTTGACCTTGCAACAGAACTTGTGAGAATCTGGCGTGACATCTCACAAGCCTTCCTTGCACGTTTGATAGGCTCTATGCGTCGTCGATGCAGTGCTGTTCTCAATGCCGATGGTGGACATACCCGTTATTCAGCTTGTGACATGGTCGTTTGACCCCTGTCCCGCTTGTGGACTCGTGACGTCATTGTGATTGACTTTTCAACTGAAATTCTCCCGACTTGTTATGGTCTCATGATCCCTCCATTAAAGTTTATATGTACCTTTGACATTATTATCGTACTTATCAACTGGGATAATATTTTGACAATGAACAGTTTCTTTATGTGGCTAGTACATATATACATTGACACTTCGTGCGCACCAAACAATAAGTTTGTACATGCGATCACAGACGAACATCACGTACAATACGTGTACACAAATATTAAGTTTCAGTAAATTGTTCCTTAAGCTCGATAACTTGGAAAATCAATTGATTTCGTTTCAAATATGGGGCCGCACCAACTGACTACTGCTCTAAGATGGCACGTTATTGGTGTATAGAATGTTGGCATATGCCACATGAATACGTTCAAACACCTAGTTGCGGGTACAGCAACATGCTGTAAACTTGGACAAAGTACTGTGACTATGTGTCCCAGTCCATCCAGCTGTGAATGGGTACCTCGTTAGTATGGGAAAGCCGCATAAACTCTGTGCGCCTAAATGGCTGCAAGAGTTGTATGTTCCCCAGGGAGTTGAGATTGAAAAATATGATGTGCCTTTGAGATTGACATCCAATGATAGAGGAAAAACAAAGCACCTTTGTGCAGCTGAGCTGAGCTGGATATTGGCGCTATACAAATATCATATATATAATAATAATAATAAAACCTAATGACGTTAAGGATTGTCAGCGTTTAGATCGACCACGAGAGACTACTCGTAGGGAGGAAAACGTCATTCGGTGTTGTGCTACTTTTTTCCATGTGTATATTATATTTGTATTTTCGTTTCGACCACCAATGATGACACCGTAAAACAAACAATGCCTTAATTTACCCTTCCATTGATTATTGTTGATTAATTCATCAATGGTGTTGCAGGAATAACAAGTTGTATTCTGACTGTCTTGATTGGTTACCGATGGATGGCGCTGATCGGAAGTGTTCTAATGGCAGTGGGGTATCTCGGAGCTGCGTTCTCCGACATTTCCAATGTCTATCTCATCTCCTTCCTGTACGGGGCACTACCAGGTTAGCTTTGTCTATAACTATATCTGTGGGCTACAACCTAAGGGTTTGATATTACGAAGTTTATGGTACATGGTTATGTGTATGCTGAAAACACGAAACTGGTATTACTTCAGAAGATTTTCCCACATGCGGAGGATGCCAGTAAAGTAATATTTTGCGGTATATTGTTATGTATTAGCTGAAATCACGAAACTGGTATTACTAAAGAACCCATTCCTAAATACAGAAGATCGATTGTTTCTTTAGTTTAAGCACACATGTGGAATTCAACCATACAAGCCACACGTATGCAAATATGAATTCAATACATATCTCACTTTCTTTACTGCCCTAAGTTGTCCCCTCCATAAGTTTTCGGTGTTGTAAACTTACATCATTTGTTCCAAAAGATAACTATAGATGATCGTGGAGAGTTCATTTGTCATACTGCAGGTATTGGGCACAACTTGATCGAAGTGGCAATCCTTACGGCAATACTGCAGTACTTCAAAAAGCGCCGACTGGTGGCTCTACCCTTCCCCACTGTGGGTGCGATCTTTGGAAATGTGGCTGCTACTTTAATGTCAGTGTTCGTTTCTGGATTTCCTGGCTACAACATCTGGAAGAGTTACCTGCTCGTCCAAGGGGGGTGCTGCTTGTGTTATGATTCCTTGTACTCTCATTCTGAAACCATTGAATACCCGAATGAAACGTCAATCCAATCAAAGCCTAATATCTTTTGTGATGGGTATGGATGAGTTGAAGGTGTTCCGGTCTCTACTACTCTACGTTTTCGCGGCGGTCTGCTGCTTGTGGGATGGAGGTAGGAAAAATTATCACGAACAGAATTACATTCTTAGCAAAAGTGAAAACCTTGTTGACATAATGCAGAATATGTGCATGAAGGATTTACTTGGTGTTTAATCTTAAATACTAGTGTTACTGTTAATAATTTGCCGTGACCAAAAGTTTAAGAGTACCCTTTGAACCAACAAAATAGAACACAGACTAGTCTACAATATTCAATAATATATTGAACAAACAATGACCTTTTAGACCTAAACAGTGTCAACATGTCATGGAATCACTCTGAAGTATAGTTTTACCGTATCCGGTCATAATTTTGTCTTTCTTCTGTCAAAACTTTTTGTTTTCCTCCTTAAAGCTACCTTTTTCTTCAGGTGGAATTTAGATAGTGGACTATAAGGCTGAAATATTGCCGAGGTGACGTTAAATTTTAACTCACTAACTGACTTAGATAGTGGAATAGATGTAAACTATACAACTGATCAACCAAATGGTCTGTTTTTCTTTGTAAAGGTATCAGTGTCATTGAGGCCAAACTACTGAGTTTCAAGGGGCTGCTCTTGGATTTGCCCACTGGTCAGATGTTGATATTGATCATACCGCTGGCCAATCTGGTGGGCGCCTGCTCTCGGGCTGTATCTGCCGTGATATCCGTCTGAGGAGTGTGGTCATTGTGATGGTCGTCTTCAGTGGCATCCTGTTCCTCCTCAACATGACGGCCAGTCTGTTTTATGACACCATATATACCATCTCCTACTCCGTACTGGTGGGAGTGTTCAAACGTAAATACTCCATTTGTAGTCAATTGTGACACAACGAATGACCCTGTCCTCTCGCCAACAGAGTTATGTCTCTTTCTAATCCCTCTAACTACGATCAAAGGTTTGTCTGCATCAACCCATATTTAGACCTGCATCACTGTGAAGCCTCACTCCGCATTTAGCCAGCATATTGTGACATAACTGAGACACTTAATAAACCCAACACACATAGAGGTTAGCACATAGAGGTTGGGTGATGTCATAGCGGTAGTCTTTGTTAAACAGTTACATCATAGAATAACATCATTTTACCAAAATGTGTCAACTGACCTAGCCGGCTCAGTCTGGCTCTTAGCTTCAATTCAAAATATGAAATGCTGCAGAACTGCGTAACTTTTAGTGTTCCTCCCACGTTAGGATGTCACGCCATAATAAAACTGTTCCCAGTTAAAACCATTGACTCGTCATGCCATGATAGAGCTGGCGTATCGTTTCAAGTGGATAAACAACTGACGCGTCTTGTCATGATAAAGTTGAATTATCGTTTCCAGTGGTTAAACCACTGACTCGACATGTCATGATAAGACAGACTCGACCACTGACCCGACATGTCATGATAAGACAGAAGTATCGTTTCCAGTGGTTAAACCATTGACACATCATGCCATGATAAAGCTGAAGTATGTTTTTAGTGGTTAAACCGTTGGCCCAAGAAACCTATTGATTTTGAGCCAGGACTTCACTTGCAGTTTTAAGGTGCTATTTAACACTTAACTGTAACTAGCATAGAAATTCATAATCTCATTTCGGAAACAAGTTTTTCTTTATCTGTATTCAGCAGATGTCACTTATATTACTAAATACACGTTCGAGACCATTTGAAAAGAAAACTAACATCTTGTTGCTATTGTCATGTCACAGCTTTTGGAAACCTCTTGCTGGAGTATTCTTTGCCGCTGTTTCTCGGGGAAGGAAACGTTGACATCGGTGTAGCCATGGTGAGCTGGTTTCAGTTCATTGGCAAGCTGTCGATACCAGCCTTAGCCGGTAAGCACTTCATAACTATTTATATTTGGATAGAGATATTCGGTGCAGTGAAGAATAAAAACAATATTCCCACAAACAGCTGAGCAATATGGTATCGTGCTCCACGGCCAGTCCCTGACACAGATATCTATACCAGTGTTTACCGAGGAACCTGTCACGATCGGACTCTTCTCATCAAAGTGTTTGGCCAAACATTACCTTATTGACGATATTCCTGTGATCATCTCATTTTGTCGGAACCAGTAAAAACCTTCGAGTCCCACGAAACCGGCAGATTCTTTAAATTGTTTTGTTTTTTAATGAACAATAAAACATGAAACTTTTCACTAGACATTTGAAGGAGGTGAGAACCGGTGCGTGGTAGAGTGGGCAATTACAAAAAACAACAACATTTGTTTTCAGAAAATGCTATGATATAATTTCATCTATTGAAAATGCCGAAATGGGATATTAAAGGTTTTGTTCCCTTTGTAGATCGATCGTTTCAAGATTTATTAACACGCAGGTTCATATAATATGGTCAAATCTGATTTCGGGTAAAGACTATTCATCCCTGTATCCATTGCTGTAAAGACAGAATGTTATCGCTAAATGGTAAAAACCTCATGGGCATGAATACATGACACGTTTTATAGATGACAGACTTCTTTTTATTCTTCATACGACTTTTCATCAGGTGAATGATCTGATCTCATACGTTTTATTGATAACAAGTTCTTTTTATTCCTTACACGACCTGATTTACACCTGCTTCTCGGGCTGTATCTGCAGTAATGTCAGTCGGCAGAGTGTGGTCATTGCAATGGTCGTCTTCAGTGGCATCCTGTTCCTCCTCTTGCAACCGATGAAGCAGCAAGAAAATGCTCTGAAGCGTCGTATAATGAATAAAAAGAAGTTGTTATCCATAACATGTGTCTTGTATTCATGACCGTCCAATTTCTAAATGCCTTTCAAGAACTTAACTCATGTGCAGCAATACTCGTCGGTTTAATACATTACTTCAATGTCTACCGCCGCCGGTGTTCCTCATAATGAAGTATTGTTCATATTTAATCTTGCAGATGAAATCGAAAATTCGACCAAAGACGTAGACATGTGTTTTTACTTTGCCGGAGTTATCTTCTTCCTGTCAGCTTCCGCCATCGTGTTGGCCTACCGCTTACACCTGCGTTGGACCAAACCTGCGAATGCCCCGGATAACCCAGACGAAAACCCTCCTCAGGAACAGGGGAGTACTCCGATGGTCACGGAAAGATTCTGATAACAGCAAGTTGAGGCATATCTTGTGGAACATATTTCACAACCTGACCAGAAATGTTAGAGATGTTTAAAAGGGTTTATGCATATACGTCTAAGAGGTCTGACTCAAAGCATAAAAAGATTAAAAGTTTCAAAGAGCATCATACCACTATTGCTCGAAAGATGATCGATTAAGATTATAACATGTAATGTCTCAGTAAGCTTTCAGAGTGGTTTATGGTACAGGCGTGGTGGACATTTTCAAATTTGACGCATTGGTGTTTGATAGTGATTCAAAAACACAGGCTCGTGATAATACTGTCCAAATCGCTCAATCAACGCTGCTCTTGGCAAAGGTTTCTTATGGATGTGGAAAGTGTTTTGTTGCTTTGATTCAATATGACATTATCTGTTTGACCTCGTTTATTCAAATGTGTCTATTTGTCGAATGATGTGCTTCCCTGATGTCAGATGTCAGACATAATTATATATTTCTACCACTTTGTTTTTCAACATTCATTTTGATGTGTGTCATGCTTGATTGGCCTATTTCGGATACATCGCTTATATGCAGACGCATGGGCATCCGTTAAATCAAATATGCATTGAATATGTTTCTGTATCTCTAACAGTACCTGCCTGTATGCTACAGTATTAAAGACTCCTTTAACGTACACATTATTGCTTTCTTTTGTTCAGGCTAATATCGACTTGGAACTATGATAAGTCGATATGGACTCAATAGGCCATATTACCAATCAAACACGAATCCGCTTACCCATGACCAAAACAAGTGCATCGTACCCCATATGAAAAATCAATGTTTTATTCATCAAAATGTCACTAGTAAAGAGACGTGTTTTGGTTTTTCATTTTTGCTATATTTTTTAATGTGATTTTCTTTAAAAAAAACAGGCAGGGATTGTGTGGTACCAAGCAAAATAACTCTCTGTAAACGGGTGTTTACGGAACGAATACAAGAGAGTAATGGACATTAGTTTAGATTTTACAACCAAAGGTAAAGCTGACAGCTGGTTTTGGGAGAAATTTGTTTCGCTAGTACAATGGCCTTATTTGATTTGCCACTTATACCCCATTTGTGTTTATGTCAGTGGGAACACCTCTTTCATATAGGACCAAAGTTACTTTAAGTGACGGATGGCTGGGATAGAATGGGTATTTCCTCTTTCTTAGTTTGTGAATCATACCTATTCCAATGTCGCACACTGACTCTGAAAGACATTCAACAGGTTCATTATCTCCTTTAGTCCTGTGTGTTGGCATATTCTTCAACAGTATCTGTTCACACTGATTTGTTGTGATCCCTATAGATGGAAGACCTTCCGTGATATTAGTCGTAGTTTGAATAACTGACAAACGTGGTTATTTTCAACAGTAGAGATGTCACCAGTTATTATATGACCAACTTGTTGGTAGGAGCAGTTAGTGGAATATACATTATTGGCTCTTCAGCTCGTTCCTGCAATTTAACATTTTGGTGTTTGTACAGGAAATAAAAACCGTTGAGAGTTTCTGAAATCTGAAATATCGAAGTACAGTCCTGAAACGGACATTGTAAATGTGGATGTTCTAATGTAAAACGGGCCTACCACATACCTCGTCCTTCTTTTCGCTACCCCCCAACCAAAGCCTGCACGTAACAAAAAACACACTTCCATTGCTCTGTAAATGATAATTGTAAAAAACATAAAATGAATGTACTTACCAAGTCATAGATGTTTAGAACATTAAGAGCATGTTATAACAGATGCCAAGTATGTCATCTCAAGTGTATTGTACATATGGTTGAACATGAATTTCATTACGAGAAAATGTCGCGAGACCTTTATTATTGGGCGTCACTTTTTGCCTTGTTAATGGCAAACGTAATCTATTGCTTTGAAATACACGTTTGCCCTGAGTTCAGCCACAACACATATCACACCATTATTCACAGAAGTAATGTATATATCATGTTTGTGTGAGTGCCCACTGAGCGAGTTAGTTTTTTGTTTCTTGTTTGGTGCCATATTCAGTAATATTCCAGCTATGCTGCAGCTAGAGTAAGTGAGTGGATACATTTATATTAAGATAAGATAAGTTAATAATTTATTACCCAAAAGGGAATTTTGTGTACATTAGAGGAAATTGGCATGTTAAAACAGGGAGCACAATACAAACAGACATAGAAACATAAACAATAATATTTACAACATCCAAAGCAATAGCACATGTAGATTCCCCAAAAGTTAAACATAATAAGTTATGACAATAACTTCGAGCCAAGCACAACAGATAACAAAATATTTAAGATTGGTTTAAAAGAGATATACCAACAGGAATATAAGATTGTTTTGCTCTCTTAGATTAACATTGGGATAAGATATCTTCGAGCAGAGGGTAGAAGCTTATAACAAGAGATAAACCAGGAGATGGGTCATATTCTTAGATTAGAAACACTTGAAATTTATAGAGTTTCTAAAATAAATCACAAGAGGCTATTTTCCCAGCAACTGTCACAACTCTATTCAGTTTGTTCTTGTTCTGGAATAAAGGTCCATACCTGAGTGAGTGAGTATGTTTAGTCTTACGCCGCACTGAGAATTTTCCAGCTATATGGCGGCGGAATATAAGATTATCGACTAGACAATCCAGTGATCAACAGCATGAGCATCGATCTGCGCAATTGGGAACCGATGACATGTGTCAACCAAGTCAGCGAGCCTGACCACCCGATCCCGTTAGTCGCCATTTACGACAAGCATAGTCGCCTAGGCCTTTTATGGCAAGCATGGGTTGCTGAAGACCTATTCTACCCCGGATCTTCAAGGGTAGGTCCATACCAGGACTGTATTGAGAACGTTAAAATAGATTGAATGCATGATTTGTAGAACAGTTCCATAATGGTAGAGTCTATTTGGAATGGATAATTAGTCATGGGATACATATTGCCTGAGGTGGTGCTACCTGCAGCGTTGATTTCCATCCCTCATCTACCTATCGTAGCTTTTAGTGGGTTCAAATCTCATATTTACAATCTGCTTAAAGGTTGGTAGTAATCGACAAACATAATCATTTCGCAATCTCTGTGGACTACAGCAGGGAACGACAAGCCAATATATTTAACGGATTTGAAACAGAGACAAACATACGTGTCAATGCTTTGGCTGTTAACTAAACAGTAACTTGTCTAGCATCGTTTATTCTAGGTCTGACTGGAATCAGTATATCTAATGAATTGGCAATAAGGGTACATGAACACACAATAGTTAAATCGATCACATAAAGCATACATACAACTACACTGATGATTCAATAGATTGGTTCGTAGTGTTAACTATCTGGAGTTTATAGTGTTCTCATAATTGTACCCTGTTTTCTTCCATGATGGGACTGATACCACTACTATATAACGGTAAGATTTTGTCATGGACATTTTTGACTTTTGAAACATTCTTGGCAAGAATTCATAGGCAGGAATGTGGATTGCCGAAATAGTCAAAAGTCATTTGAACAGAACTCTTCTATCATGATAAAAGAGTGGTTTTAAAAACAGTTGGATGGGGAGACAGATAGACTAAGACACTGGGAAGTAAATTGGCGTTTGTATCCTTAGCCGATAGTTTAAGTAGTCTTTCATTCAGGCGTTTGTTGTACACTTGGAAATATTTTTCTTAATCTCTTTTCGAAATATATTCATTGTCAGATATAACCATAGTTGCTTCATGGTTACAAAGATGGGGATGCGTTTACATTCAGACAGTATATGGACTTCAAATATTAGAAACCTTATTTGCCTATGGTCATGGTATTGTCTGGTTGTCCCGCACAGTTGGTAATGTTCGTATGTATCAGAAAGAGTTGCGGGAACTTTCCATACATATATTTTTCAAAACCGACATTAACATATAAATGAATGTACATACAAAGATGGGGATGCGTTTACATTCAGACAGTATATGGACTTCAAATATTAGAAACCCTATTTGCCTATGGTCATGGTATTGTCTGGTTTTCACACACAGTTGGTAATGTTCGTATGTATCCGAAAGAGTTGCGGGAACTTTCCATACATATATTTTTCAAAACCGACATTAACATTTAAATGAATGTACACCATGCAAATCATACAGATCCTTTAGAAGTCTCATTGAACGTACAACATATCCTGTCCTTCTTACGTCTGTAAAATAACGCGAGTTATTTGTCAGATTTAGAAGTATAGAGATTGAAATCCACTATATTTTCACAAGTCCAGGTACCTGCGAAACAAAATCTTGAACGGAGGATGTTCACCTTTGCACTCATGGACATGGGTCTCAGCTTTAGATAATGATGTTGATGTGCTGGTTGTCTTGTTGTATTTCCTATTTATGTAATCATTGCTGATCATTTTTGTAAATTTCGTTCAATTCGAACAACAACTGCTTGGTTACCTGTCTTCGACCATTTAACACACTTTTTCTCTGGTTCGAATGAAGAAATTCCATGTCACAATAACCTTTGCCTGTGAGTATATATCGAAACTTCTGAAGCACCGCGCGTAACGTGTGCAAGTTGCACTATAGATTGTTAGTCTGCAACATTATACAATAAACCTCTTCTTCTTTTTCTTCTTGAAATAGCATTTATTGGTGAAAGTCAGTTGGTTTGAAATCCTGTCTAATGTTGAAGTGAAACAAACAGATGGACAAACTGAACAAACTGATCCTGAAAGTCTTACCCCGTCATCATATGTGATAACAAAAGTGAGAAAGTTGTAACACGTCCATGAGCGCTGAGATGAGTGTGCAGGACGACAAGGACAAAGGTTCCAAAATGTCAACGGAAGAAGCAGGGACAAAGGTAGGTGTGTGTTTGTAAGGTATAATAATCTGCTTCACGTTTTCAATTCCCATTTCAAAGTAAGAATGTGTACATATTCACTATTGAACTATGAATATATCTGATGACAGTATTTATAGACATTTAGGGGTTGTTACATTTTTTGACAAAGAACATAATTCCCCTGATACGTTATTATTCAATATATTATTGGATATTTTAGACTTGTCTGTGTTCTATTTTTTTGTTTCAAAGGGGACTCACAAACGTTTTGTCACGGCGATGTCTAATCCGTAACAATGTGGTGGTCCCTCCTACTTTGTACACAATTAAAGTATTGACTTGAATAGATTACATGTACGCTTTATTCAAAATGCTGACACATCAGTTGTATCAAAAAGCCCGAAAGCCAAATGATATCATTGACTTGTAAGAATTTGCCCCTTCTGCAGGAAGGAACAAAACCGTGGTTGAAAGATCTCAAAATACTCATACTAAAGCACATTTCTTGATGAAGAACCAACAGTATTAATTGTTCTTATAGTCATTTGCGAAATGTTGTCATTTGTAGAATGCACAAACTGACACAATAGAGAGAACCACTCTACGCCAGCCCCAGAAAACATGTTTCAATTGTTCAATATGTCAAGATCTCAGATTACATAACCATTGTTTGTATGTATCATTGCTTGTTTGATCAAAGCACTAAGAGTGACATATCAGAGAATGTTACATACAAAGACAGTATTTCTCAGATGACTTAACCTTTTATGTATATGCAACATTACATTAACTGTTTGATCAAAGTGGTTTGAGTGACGTATCAGAGAATGCCCCATACTAAAAACTGGAGATATGTTAATACTTCTATTGTATTGGCTTCTGATCTCAACAGACATCATTACAAAGAGAGACACATTGCTGGGTCCATCACTTGTACCATAAAATCCCTGCCATATAGATAAACAACAAGTCTTAATACAATCAAGAAAGGACGTTTGTGTATATATAGAACGTATTTGAGACAATCAATCAGGATTCTTAAAACCTCAAACGATTTGCTTGATGAGTTACCATTTAAGAAAGAGGAAAGTTCAATTGTGTCATAAATGAAATGACATGATGATATCATGCAAGGACATGCGAAGAGACCGAATGTGCTCCTCTCCATTGTGATCTGATTCTCGTGTGCATACAAGTCAAATTTTCTCTTAGGTTTGGCAAAAATCAAAAGACGTTTCTCTACATTTAACAACATTGGATGAAAATCTCTTTCAAAACAATACTGAGAGAAACAAATACGGGATCACAGGATAATTCAAGCGTTCCTTTAATATGTTCTTGTTTTCATCACCACCGCGCTATTCAAAGCTGGTGATGAAAACTAGAACATATTAAAGGAACACTTGAATTTTCCTGTGATCCTTTATTTGTTTCACTCAGTATATAATAGTATTGACGTCACACCATACAAGGCCCCATTTAAGCTTTCAAATACATTGAGCAAGCATATATATATTTCATCACAAATGTATTTGATTGCTTGATATCTGCATACACGTGAGATTGATTCCACAATCAGGGGTGTTAGTGATACGATTTCATAGCTGAATTATCGGTTCAGTCGTTAATTTCCAACCCACGTCAATGAGTATGTTTTATTGCTAAGTCCTGCAATGTCAGTGCTAGGCTACTTGACAATAATTACTATTTAAAAAAACGTGATTAAGAGAATCCGCCCCTTTGCTTTCGATGCTGCTGCTTTCGACCTGCATGTCATTGTGCCTTAGTTTTTCAATCTGTGATATATTCAGCCCAGATCCAACCGGACATGCTGATATACTATAAATGCAAGTTCATTTCATTGATGACAATTTCGTCATTCTATTTGTAGCTGACTTTTCGGAGTCTTGAAAACGGCTTAAATATCTCCTCATAATAGAATACAGAAGTAAATATATCTATATAAAAAGGTTATCTTGTTTTTATTACTTGCAAACTTATAATAATACCAAACTATTCTCGCTGAAAGAACGTTGAGTCTGCCGTAAAATAACATTCAATCACTCATGAGTAGATTTGCATTTTGTTGACTCGTATACATTGTACCGAATCAGGGAACGAACAAACACACATTCTGTTTGTGTGAGTGGCTGATGCTAAGGTTAGCTAGGACACTTATCATGCTACCCGTTTTCGCGAAAACCTGGTACTATTTGAAAGAGGCAAGTTCAATTGTGGATTATTGACACACCGTCGTCATTGAGCTCGAATACTGCTGATTGGGGCGTTAAAACTTAAAACAAATAAATTTAACATCACTGATTTTGCCATAAATCCTGAACAGTTTTAAGGATTCTGGGCCAAGGCTCGATCATCATAACATTATCAATAGGAATACTATGGTTACTCAATTCAGTGTCCAGGAAAAAGCTAAACTACATGATGGAAGTGTATCTGGTTGTATAGGTGCCCCAAGTATTCTTTCATGCTTGGTTGTTTTTGAGGGATGTCCTGTGCCTCCTTTCACAAAGCACTAAGGTGATCGTAAGTGACTTAGGTAACCTTAGTGCAATGTTAGTTCAAAGAATGGGAGTTAAGGTTAACCTTAGTAAAGGTTGCTTCGTGAAAGCAGCCCCTGAGGATCTTTGGGTGAATTGTGTCGTTTTGTGCAAGTTTGGGGAATATGTTTGTTTCACCATACATACACAGGTGTAGTACCAATACAAAAGGTCATTTTCGAGCACCTACTGGGATCAGACCCCGATTTCTCGAAACAAACTTAAGTCTGAGTTTTTACTTAAGTTAGAGTTTTACTCAAATTTGATAAAACGCAGGAAAATTCATTTCCCAAAATGAACTGAAATTGATATTAAATTCAAACATAGTATGATGTCTTTTAGGGGCAATTAGAAGTTGTACGTAGATGTCCAAGATATTTGTATGGATTAAACTTTTTTTTATTCCCCACAACATGAAGCTGCGGGGGATATAGAACACTTTCACACTTTCTCCGAAGCATATCTCCTGAACTATTAGTGAAAGCCGAACCAAACTTGGTACACATGTCAACCATGATCCCTAGATGTGTCTTTTGGGGATTAGACCCAGATGTGAATTTCATTTTTGCGGTTTCCATGGAAACATGACTTAGGCTGTGACTATGAGGATGCCATCTTGTCCGGAGCGCAGATCTCCTAAACTATACATGCTGGCTTCATCAAACTTGGTACACATATCAAGCATGATCCCTAGACGTGCGTTTTGGGGGTTAGACCCAGATATGAATGATATGTTTTGCTGTTTCCATGGAAACATGACTTAGGCTGTGACTATGAGGATGTCATCTTGTTGCATTTCCATGGCATCAAGTTAGGCTTTTACTGAATTTGGTGGTAGTGCAGATCTTAAAAACCTTTCACTACTCTCCTTCCACTTTGCTGTATACACACCAAAACATTGATATAATCATAATTAGTAGACCATATTCATAAAGAGTATTCTGCCGTTGCGGGGATATTGATGACTTTGTCTTCTTGTTTATTTCCCTCACAACGTTTCGGGATCATTCCAGGTCCCTTCATCAGTTCACCTGATGAACGGTCACGAAACGTTGTGAGGGAAAATAAAAATGAAGTTTAATCCATAAAATTATCTTGGACATCAAACATAGTAGACAATTTGAGTGTGGTGGATAGATTAATTAGGTTGTTTGGGCTTTTTTATTTTAAAAATGCAGTTGGGTTAAAAAATCCAATTGTTTCAAATTGTCAATCTCAGTTTGAAATTTGAGTACAAACTTAAGTTTATTTCGAGCAATCGGGACCCTACTCACAAATGGTAATAGTGCCAGCTCCGACTACTCTTTGGATCTGTGTCTCTGAGTTTTGTTTATATTTCAGGTATTTACCATGGACTCCGGAACTGGTCTAGAACTGACCATCTCGACAGCTGATGCGGTTGCAGATCCCCCAGATGGGGGAAAGGCGTGGTGTTTAGTATTCTTTGCTATGATTTTAGCAACTTTGAAGAAAACATTCATCGATCTTCAGCCTAAGGTTGTGTTGTTTATGGAAAGTACAAACAGTTCATCATCTGGAGGAGAACTGTATAGTCAGCCGTTTTCCCCAAACGTGACTGTGGAGGCACAAATAGTTGATACCACTTATAAGGCTCTGTATGCAGTGTCAGGTAAGCTATGAACATAAAGTATTAAATCCAATCATATGAACCAAAGTTCAGCTACCAGCTATATAGAACTATTTTCATACAAAATGTCAACAATATTAACTCCCACACTGCTCATTGAATTATTAAGACAAAGGAGTAGACAATGATAAGAATTATTTCTTCAATCTACCCCCTTTCCTGAATACCATACAGTTAGTTATATTTATATTGACGGTTAAAGACCACTTTTTCCAATATATTGCTAGATTATTCATTATTTTGTAAACCTCGGACAGTGCTATCAATCAGTAACATATCGTCAGCGAAGAGTAACATGAAAGGTCGACAGACACCAAGGTCAATACATCTAACTTCATCAACATCAAGAAATTCAGTAATACCATTAGCATACAATGAAAATAGCAGTGGTGATAGTTGGCAACCCTGTTTTGATCCTTCACACAGTGAAACAGTTGTGTGCAGCCATCTTGCAATGATATACATGATTGAACATTTGTGTACATATTTATAATTAATCTAAACATTTTACCTTTCACATTGCCAGTCTAAATTATACACAGGTTTATCAAACATGTTCTTTGAATGGAATCAAATGCAGCTTTAAGATAAAAAACAACAACAGTATAGTCTGTCCTTAAATAAAGACAAATATTAGTGACCAATGTATCTAACACAAATATATTGTGCTTGAAAGAGTTTATAGAGTTCATAAATTGTTAAAAAGATATCAAGTTAAGATGACACTACTCCCACTTTAAAACAGATATGAAGGTGATACTTCAAAACAGACCAGATGTTTGTTTCAGTTTTCGTCTTCTGTACCAGTAGCAGACATCATGGCTGGTCTGTTGTCAAGGGACATGGATGTTTTTGTGTGGTACCATTTTATATGACGGGTCGGTACGTTCTAGGTTCGAGTCGGCAGTTCTGAAGTGAAAAATGGAAATCCTGATGGTTTCGGCCAATCCGATTACCTAAACGGCTGGTGGTGTAAAGTTTTCAAACTTGCTAGTGTTCAGAATCAACCGTGATATTAACACAATTAATCGTACGCGACACTCTGTCTTCCATGACCATGCCAATTGTTTCAGAGAATGTGAATGCGATCAATGAATATACGAACGAAGCTACCGAAGATGAACGATGAAGTTGAAATTTCTCTGTTTCACACACACAAACAGACAGACAGACACACACACACACACCCTAAAACCAAGAACAACACACACAACAAAAACACACACTAACACATAGAAACACACACTAGCACACACACACCCATTCAAACAACACACACACACACACACGGTTATCGTCTAATTGCATACGGGGCGGTGGGGTAGCCTAGTTGTTAAAGCGTTCGCTCGTCACGCCGAAGACCCGGGTTCTATTCCCCACATGGGCACAATGTGTGAAGCCAATTTTTGGTGTTCCCCGCCGTGATATTGCTGGAATATTGCAAAAATGCGGCGTAAAACTCAACTCACTCACTCCCTAATTGCATACTGTGACTACGCCCAACGAGTCTCTGTTATGATTTACTAACTGTATTTTGGGATGGAACATATAACCAATCTTATCATTTCATCATCGCGTTACAGGAATCCTAAGCGGAATTCTGACTGTCTTGACTGGTTACCGGTGGATGGCGCTGATCGGAAGTTTTCTGACGGCCCTGGGGTATCTCGGAGCCGCATTCTCCGACATTTCTAATGTCCATCTCATATCTTTCCTGTACGGGGCACTACCAGGTTAGCAGTGTCCAATACTATGTCTGTAAGGCTACAGCCCGAGGGTTTAATATTACGAAGTTTGTGGTACGTGGTTATGTATAAGCCGAAAACACAAACTGGTATTACTTCAGAAGACTTTCCTAAATGCAGGGGATCGATGGTATCTGGAGTTTAGGCAGAGATGTAGACTAATCCATACACATCACATCAGTCCTTCCTGCATTCCGCTACGAATTTTTAAGAATTCCGAGGCAAATCTAAGTTAATTCTGCATCCCAATTTTCAAAATTCTGCAAACAATTCTGCAGTTAAAAGCTTGAAAAAACACGCACAAAATAATGAAATTTCAATCTTCAAAAACATTGATTTTGTGAACATAATTGCAGTGTCAGGTTAAAATGATATTATTGTTAGGTGCTTAAAAAATGAATAAATCATATTTATTCGTGAATATTTTGAAAATATCGTTATAACAAGTGTCTCAGTTCGTTTTTGTGTAATCAGTCATACTTGCGACATTTACCCCTACTTTCCTTTTCGGTTGATAGTCAATCTTGATTCAACTTTCCAAATAAGTAAATTCCGCGGCAGAAAAATGGCAAATTCTGCATAAAAATGCGGTTTTCCGCGGACTAGACGTTTTTCTGCATCAAAAGGTAATTTCCGCGATTTATTCTGCAACCGCGGTATCGCGGAATCCAGGAGTGACTGTCACATAGATGCTAATTTGAATTCAGTACAGATGTCAGTCTGTTTATTTGCCACCTCAATACATTTTCTGGGTTTTCACCAAAGCTGATAACATTTCATAATGAGCATATTAATTATAATGTTTTGCATAATTGCTAACATCGTCCTGTGTCATACTTCAGGTATCGGGCACAACCTGATCGAAGTGGCAATCTTTTCGGCAATACTGCAGTACTTCAGAAAACGCCGACTGTTGGCTCTCCTCATCCCAAGTGGTGGTGGTTACTTTGGATCTGTCGTTGCCAACGTCATGGCAACCTTCTTTTCTGGATTGCCTGGCATCAACATCTGGAAGAGTTATCTGCTCGTCCAAGCGGGTGCTGCTTGTGTAATGATTCCGTGTAGTTTCTTTCTGAAACCCCTGAATGTCCGGATGAAGCGTCGAGCAAATCAAAGTCTGCTATCTTTTTTTATGGATATGGATGAGCTGAAGGTGTTCCGATCTATTCTACTCTACGTCTTCGCGGCGAACTGTTGTTTGTGGGACGGAGGTAAGAAATAACGCGCACGAAATGAATTATGATCAAGAGCAAGAACTATGTTGACACAATACAGAATGGACGATATACTTAGCCTTCGTCTTAAATTATAGCAGTTTGTGTAATTTTGTGTTTTTATCAATATTCTTGAAATGAGCATTTCTCTTTGCGACACCCACTAGAGCTAGAACTTCTTCTTCCAAGAGGTTTCACAATTGTTCAAATGTTAAAGAATTTTTAATTGTTTTACTGTGCAGTAGATCTCCATCCTGGTCATACTCTCTCTATTGCAATCTGACCCGTGAACTGGTATTCAGTAACCCATGCTTGTCGTAAGAGGCGACAAACGGAATCGGTTGGTCAGCTTCGCTGACTTGGTTGACACATCCCATCATATCACAATTGTGTTGATCGATGCGCATGCTGTTGATCACTGGATTGTATGGTCCAGACTCGATTATTTACAGATCGCCGCCATGTAGCTGGAATATTGCTGAGTGCGGCGTTAAACAACCCAACCAACTCTATTGCAATCTGTTTGGTTTTCTTCCTCAAATCTACCCGTGTCGCCAGGAACAGTTTAATCAGAAAGAATTAAGATAATGGAATAGATGTAAAAATTAGAATTGATCAACAAAATAGTGTGTTTTCTATGTAAAGGTATCAGTGTCATTGAGGCCAAACTACCGAGTTTCAAGGATCAGCGCTGGCACATCTCCACTGGTCAGTTGTTGATGGCAATCATAGGAGGGGTCAGTATTGTGGGCACCTGCTTCTCATGCTGTATCTGCAGTAATATCCGTCTGAGGAGTGTGGTCATTGCGATGGTCGTCTTCAGTGGAATCCTGTTCCTCCTCAACATGATGGCCAGTCTGTTGTATAACTTCATCTATTCCATCTGCTATTCCGTACTTGTAGGATTGCTAAAAGGTAAATAGCTTTTATATGGTCAGTTGTGACCTGTGAAATGTGTTACATGTTGATTCCCAAGTTGAAAGTTTATAGTTTACAGGGAATTGGTCCTAAGAGAAATATGTGTGAAACCAAAGTACATCCAAAAACATGCTGTAGTTAATTAAGAACTGTGTTGTAAAATTAAGTTCACAAATCCGTACAAATCAATACATAGGTGAGTGAGTGAGTTTAGTTTTACGATGGGATACGATGAGTAGTATTTATAGTGGGGGTTCTAATACCGGGGTATCACAATGGTTTTATTTGTGGTTAATTTTGTTCCCTCATGCCCCCCGAAAAAATTATGATTAAATTTTTGTGGAGCATGTGAGGCAGTGTGTCGCACATGTTTTTGTTGTTTTGTTTGTTTTTTATTCTGTTATTAATACTGGCTCACAAGTTTAAAAAAAAATTTATTCTAAGTAGTCGGTTACGTTTGTTGAGATAAACTTTTTGTTATCATAAATAAGTTGGTTTCTGACCACGTCTGCTCCGTGGGCTTTGCACAAACCATAATGACATTTCACTCTAATACCGCATACTGAACACGTGTAGTTCACAAAACCCTTTCTGATAGACATCATGTGTATCCTAAATTACTCGGTCCTGCATTTCTTGCCGCAAGTCTCGGCTTTTCCCAGAAGCTCATATTTGCAATGATACGGAGTGGGTCTCATCTTCTTTATATACACTTAGATATACGTTAGTCTAATTGATTGCCGATCAACACGGCCGTGGCTAACCCTAATGCCACGAAGATCAACTCACAATCTTTCTGTTCTGGAGAAAGGTGTGTAATACTGCGAGAGTGTGGGTTCGTTGCGGAGAGTTTCGAGTCGTTTTCCGGTGACGAGATAATACGCATGTATCACTTCGTCCACGTCCTTAAATGTTCGAACGGCGTGACCTTCTCATTGGAGTTCGTTGTGGATAAAATCTATCCTCTGCATGCATTTTTTTCGCGTAGCAGGCTTGTGCGGCTTGTAATTTCTCGATGGTTAAATCATGAGGTTTCCGTTCCGCTTCTATCTCGGCTGTGTAACATAACGTGTGGGTTTACCTCTAATTGTTTTGTTAATGGTTGGACCATCACCGGTGGTGTCGTCGTTTTGTTTTGTTGATATACCATACAGCTGCGGCGATACCCACGAAAGTGGCTGCCACGGCGTACGGTATAAATGGTGGCCAATTTATTCACAAACATGAAATGTGTTACTTTGACCATTTCTAAATCGCATTGTGTATCCAGACCCTTCAATAACTCCTCACAAGCTCGAACGGGTTTCAATATGCGGATGCTATTTTCTCATCTGGTTTGCCAACCTTTTCACACACATAGTTTTGTAACATTTAGCCACATCACGCCGCATGCTACGTCAAAACAGTCTGACAATATTTGGTACAAGGTGTTTCATATGCTGAACTCAAATTATGTTTCAAAAGAAGATATATAAGACTGGAACTTTGTCAGCTTCTTCTAAAGAGGGTGCCATATCCAGTTGTCCATTAGAAACTGTTGACTCGTAATATCATGATAAAACTAAAGTGTTATATCAATGCGGTTAAACCGTTGACGCGCCATGCCATGATATAGTTAATGTATTTTTTTCCAGCGATCAAACCGTTGACTAGTCAAGTCGTGCGGCTAAACCATTGGCCAAATCGTCTATTGTTGTGGCTATTGATTCCGAGCCAGAACTTTACTGGCCGGTTTAAGGTCCTATTTTAAACTGATGTAACTTTGGATCAGTATCCAAAATAATAACACGACAAGCCTTAAATCTCATTTTGGACTTGTGTTTTCTATATCCGTAATCAAAAGATGCGTGCGGTTGTTATCCATTACATCATCGTGGAGCCAACATCATCATGAAAAGTGGAACCTCATTACAAAATTCAGTTTCGAGATCACACGAAAAAAAACCTAACATCTGGCTTTTATTCCCATGGCACAGGTTTGGGAAACCCTTTGCTGGAGTATATAATGCCGCTGCTTCTCGGGGAGAACAACTCAGCCATCGGTGCAGCCATCATGTCCTGTGGTCAAGGCATTGGAAAACTGTCGATACCAGCCATAGCCAGTAAGCACTTCAGAACTGCTAACATTTGGTGCAGTTTGGGACAAAAATTCTAATCCAAAAACCAGTCGTGAGTATGGTATCGCGCTCCACAACCAACCCACAGTGAGTGAGTGAGTTTAGTTGTATGCCGCACTCGGCTGTATGTTTGCGGTCTGTAAATAATTGAGTCTGGACTAGACAATCCAGTGATCAACATCATGAGCCTCGATCTACGCATTTGGGATACGATGACATGTGTCAACCAAGTCAGCGAGCGTGACCACCAGATGCCGTAAGTCGCGTCTTACGACCAGCCTGGGTTACTGATGATCTATTCTAACCCGTTTCATCGCAGGTGCCAACCCATGAGAGTGCTGTTACAAATCCAACAGCTGTATTACGGTCATATAGTGTGTCCTGTACATGTACTCCTGTTCACAGTAGAATCTGTCCAAACAGGATTATTCGGATTAAAGAATTCGACCATACATTAGCTTAACTGACGTCACCCTGATTTCGGGTAAAAACTATTCATTTCTGTATCAACTGCTGTAAAGACAGACATCACTAAATGGTAAAGACTCATATGCAGTAATGCTCATCGGTTCCAAAAATTACTTTATTATCTACCACCATTGGTATTTCTCACAATAAAGGATCTTTCCTATTTTTTGTTACAGATGAAATCGAAAAGTCGACACAAAAAGTAGACTGGTGTTTTTACTTTGCCGGTGTTATCTTCTTCGTGTCAGCTTTCGTCATCGTCTTGACCTACCGCTTACACTTGCGTGTGACCAAATCTGAGGTAGCCCCGGATAACCCAGACGAAACGCCTACTCGGGAACTGGAGAGTACTGGGGTTGACTGGGAAAGGTTCTAATGACAGGCAGTCGAGTCACATCATGGAACAAATTACACCTGATCAGGAATTTTAGAGAGCTTTACATGCTGACTCCTCACTGAATCTAGTGAGCAAACCCCTAAGTGTGCATGTTATTGTAATCCAAGTTTTACGCTAACCTCCAGGAATATGTTTCTGAAGCCAAATATATACTTGTAATTGTTCCAGTTAAATACACATCTTATTTTCTATGTACGATATGTATGTATTTTATTTTAACACATTACCTATTGAACTTGTGATACAGTGGACCATGTTCAACGAGGCAGTGTAGTGACTGCTTTCTTTAACCTTTGTGTGATATCACGTCAATTGAAAGTGTCACATACAGTGGCAATAAAGGTTTTACGTATTTGATACTTGCCCAGTTTAATGAATAATTACCTGAGCTCTATAGCTCTCCGGAGAATAACACCGATATATATATATATATATATATATATAAGAGTGAACGGATTATATGCACGTCATTATATATATTTATATACTGAACATAAAAAGAAAAGTTTCGAAAAAATGAAACGGTATTCTTTATAAATGTTTGTGTCAAAAAACAGTTCAGCATTGACGCTAGGAGGTGTACACGCCACACAAACGATGCCTAGACTAACGACTGAGCAGAGGGGAATGGCGATTGGAAAGTTACACGGATGTAACTCTGCAACCGCGGTAGCTAGACAATTGGGCTGTCATTTTACCACCATTACACGACTTGCTCGACGTCATCAGCAAACCGGGGTTGCTGCTGATAGTCCCTGTACCGGACGGCAACGAGTGACAACGCATACGCAAGATCGGTTCATCCGGGTCACTCATCTAAGGAACCGAACTCAAGCAGCAACAGTAACAGCAGCCTTAGTTCTTGGGTCAAGGGGAGCAGTGTCCAGCGATACGATTAGGCGTCGTCTTCGGGCTGATGGAATCCACTGCCGAAGGCCATATGTGGGGCCAATTTTGGCACGTCAACAGCGCCAATGATGTTTGCAGCCCTCACACAGCAAGGGTGTCGATGGATTGTCTGGCTCAGAACATCATTAACATTTTGCCATGGCCATCTCTTTACCAGATAAGGCTCCCTTTACTGGATAAGGATTGGGGCAGGTAGACAGCCACTCACACTTGCACAATTCGAATAGAGATTGGTGTTTGGGCGGAACCAATTGCCTCAGGCATTCTTTCAGACTCTAGTGAACTCAATGAGGCCACGTTGCACGGCCTATGTGCAAGCTCAAGGTGGCTATACGCGCTACTAAAGAGACTGTCACCTTTAGCGTTCAGGGGTATCTCCATTTGACGGACTGTGATCAATTTGAACTTATTGCAATTCAATGTCAACAGCAACTTTTAGCTGTTAAATTGACAGTGTTTTCTATAGAATAATGATTAGACATGATTTTGGTTGTCTTCTATTCAAAAACTTGACAAAACGCCAGACTTGCGTTTCTTTTGCTGTTCAGTATATATAAACTGAACGCCAAAAGAAATTTTTAATTGTTTTTTACACTTTTGATTTGAATTTTTACATGATTGAAAATAGGACAATGGACCCCACCTAAACAAACATGTCGATATCCTAATTATCAATGACTTCCTCAGTCTGATGTTTTGACTCAATAGAGTTACATGATTGGTTGTTCAAACATACCAAACCAAAGTCTTCTATCCATATAACATTTTAGGATATTCTAATGTTCAGAGGTGTAACATTTCTTTTGGCGTTCAGTTTATACATATATGACATTGTGCATATAATCCGTTCATTTGTTAATGTTCATGTTATTTGTTGCATGAAAGGTATCAGGCCCTTACGCAAGGGTCATCCATAAAATGTCATGAAAGAAAGAACGTGACAAAAAGATATCATTACAAAGTGTGGGTGTTTTATCCTATTTTCTATGATTCAGATTGGCTAACGTTTAATCAAAATTGAATGCTATGATGACTACAGGAAATCGGAGGGGGTATTTTCAAAGGGGTGAGTTCCGGTGACCTTTACATTGACAAGAGCGTGTTTACAAATATAATCTAAAAATATAACATTGTAGGAGAACACCTTGCCCGCACCCTCGAGATTTACCACAATGCATGTACGTATTTAGGCCATTTTCAGTAACATTTCACTGACTAATACATACAATAAAACTAGCCTGTTTCTTGTTGTATTTGCCATTTACAAGAGATAAATTCTTACCTAGCTGAATCAGACAATGTGGAAATCTTTAAAGACAAAGTGTGATTCCGCTTGGAAGTTCATTTTGTAGGCATTGGCCTTGACTTTATATTTCCGAATGAAATCCTTTGAATTTTGTTCAGATGATGCGGGTGGGAATATGCACATTTATTCCGCTATAGACAACAAGAAAATGTTCATGGTAGAGTATGTGATTCCTTGGCTCCATCGGAAATAAGTGTTCTGTCTAATCCCTTAACATGACTCAACACCGTCATCTGATTTAAAAACACTTGTATGTAGGTGAAAAGACTCTACCAACTCCGATGATTTCTTTGGGTGGCATTTTAGAAGTTGGGGCTTACAATATTGAACAAACCTTATGGATAACAACTTCTTGTACCCTTGTTCCTGCCTGGCAACGGTACAAGAATCTGTATCGAAACGTCGCACTCACGAAACATAGAACTTTTGTGCCTTACAGTTTGTTCAATATTGAACTCTGATGATGTTTGGAGCACGGGTAAGTCCATCGGCAAACGCATGTTTTCGGATTTCAGGAAAGTGAGGCATCATTAACCACACATCAATATTACATCATTGCCCGCGAATACACTTTGTTAGTCGTTCAAAAGTGAATACGAAGGTCAAGGTTATATGACCTGACAGAAGACAGATCCAAACGTTCCGACAAATAAACATAACATAATAGATGTACAGATGAACGTGTCTGATACGATCCATAGCTGTAGTGTTTGTTAGTTAATGAGACAAATTACATTGCTAAATAACATGAAGTGATTTGTAAACATCCGGTGGAGTTACACCGTTGTAAGTTGCCGGAAGCAGAGATACTCAGTCACATCTACAAATTTAAACGCTGCTGTGATCCCTACAAAATGTAACCAAATCAAGAATATCACCCCATACTTCGAAATTTTAAAAATTTCATACAATGTGAGTGTGATCCTTGGACAGATGCTCCAAAAACGTAATACCATCATTAAATATATGTGGTGTCTTTGCAATAAACGGACTGTTTCGTTCAACACCAATCATGTTATTGTAATAACATAATTAATTTTATTAATATCATTAGTGTCACAAAAAGTTGAAATACTAAATGGCAGTGAACATTGTTTTTGGATGTACAACAGTCAGATTCAACCTCTTTGATATAAAATGGAAGTAAGTCATCATATGAAACCAATAAAAAAACACAAAGCCAATGTGTGTTTAAACATAAAATATAAAAGTTAAAATAAATAAATGTTCACCCGAGAATTGGGACTTTTGTTCTGAAATCATTGGTATTATAACGTTATGCCTTTGTGTATAATTGCTTTGAACAACGATATTCTAAGACGTTAAACGTTTCCTGATAAAAACAAAATCTAGCGTTTTACTCTTGTGTCACTATTTGCAGGATCAGGGATCATTTATCATGCATCAACACATACTATGAGGTATGGCATAAGTTATAACATGCGGCGATGGGATAGCCTAGTGGTTAAAGCGTTGGCTCGTCACGTGAGTTCGATTCCCCACATGAGTGCAATGTGTGAAGCCCATTTCTGGTGTCCCCCACCGTGATATTGCTGGAATATTGCTAAAGGCGGCGTAAAACCATACTCAGCCAGTCCCCATAACAAGCCAGTCAGCATGGCTAATGTAGGTAAAGTACGTATCACCTGTACTGGTGTAACTCTGAGGGGGTTGATGGATGGGTGCGTTTGAAAGAGTCTAATTTGTGAATGAGTTTGAAATGAGTGTATGAGATGCTGCTTTTATAATTATTTCAGATATATAACAAACTTCAGCTTAATAACGGCTTTGGTGAAACCAACGACACACATGTGCAGCTAGTAACCATTATCGACGTACCTCACCTCTGTCGACAACAACAGCCAACGACAAGCTATTACCCTTAGTGGATATAGAATCACATCAATGACAGATCCAAATAAATCTATCCATAGTTGACTCTTTAAAAAATGCGAACTGTAATGAGTTATCCAGGAGTGATTGTTCCAGCTATAATAGGAAACATATGTAATCGTAGGCAATACCCAACAGCTAAATATCGTCATTGATACACCATTAAACACAGGGAGTATATCACACCTTGCGCACTAATAGCCGTTCTCGCAGTCAGGTGATTGGAACGGCGTGTGCTCCTTATTTATTTGATATTGATAAATGAGGATACCTCCAGATAGTACTGCTCTTGCTATATTACGGTAAGTTGGTTTTCAATGGACTTTCTTGGCTTTCTTGGCAGTCTTGTATAAGAAAAACTGATACTTGGCTGAAAGAACATTTATTAAATCTCCGACGCTGGATTATTTGACAAAAGTATTCTAAAAACTGTTGGATTGTGATAAAATATTCTAAAAAAGGTTGGATTGTGATAAGATATTCTGTAAACTGTTGGATTGTGATAAAATATTCCAAAACTGTTGGATTGTGATAAAATAATCAACTATAAACTGTTGGATTGTGATAAAATATTCTAAAAACTATTGGATTGTGATACAATATTCTATAAACTGTTGGATTGTGATAAAATATTCTATAAACTGTCGGATTGTGATAAAATATTCTATAAACTGTTGGATTGCTGTCGAAGAACGAATAGCGCAAGACAGTATGTATCTACACAATGACATTTTGTTGCATTAATTAATTTGAAGTTGATTATAAAGTAGCTTCTGTTGATGAAAGTCATGGGAATTCAGTAGGAGAAGTGAAACTAGCAGATTGACAAACTGGGGATTGCGCCGCCATCCAACGTAATAAAACCTCTGATAAAGTGTGACCAACTGCTAACATCGGAAGTATTCCTTTCCAGATACTACTAACATCGGGTTCAAATAGAGCTGAAGGGTTCCCCGCCATGAGTGGACACGAGGACAAGGACCAAGGTCCTCCAGGGGCGTCAGATGAAGCAGAACCCGAGGTACGCGTAAGGGTGTCTGTTGTAAGCTGAAACTGTCAGTAATTCACATGTTGTTATGTTTGCATTTCTGTTGTTTTAAATAAGAGGTGGATGTAATTCATGATTCATTGAATTATGTATCCCGGTGTCCGGGGTTTTCGACGATGTAAGACAAAAACGTATTTTTTCTGTAATATCATTTAAAGTTATATTTTACTAACCCCGAGTGATAAATGATATATTCGTCTATTTCACACAAAAATATCAAGTGTTTCCTACAAAAATAGCGTTGATGACATCGTATCGGCGAAACTGTTGCCGCTCGCCACATCCGGGGTCTTTGTATGGGTTTTCAACGATGAGCCATACTTTTTGCTCCGCACTGCGAGGGAGTGTTGTGATCACATGGCTTCCTATTTATATATTGCCTGTCACCAGCAGACGACTGATCTTACTGAATTTTCGCTGGCTATTTTTTGCCATAAAGGCAACTGATTTTGCATCCGAAGTGGTATTAAAGATCTCGGGTAAATAATATGGACGTTTGTTTACTTTTTATATAACTTTACTTCCCGATTTCCATTATGAATAAAACTTCTCACGACAGCGACCGGGCGTCCGCCCTATCGATGAAACTGCTTGTGCGACCCGATCGCACACATACTCCCCCGATATAGCGCGAGCAGTGCAATCATCGAAATCACCAGAACGTCGAAATCAGCTCGTTTACTCTTTGAAATGTTTGTTGTTTAATACTGCACTTAATTTAATGACGTCTTTTTATAATTAATCGAAACTGAATCAAGCAAGTCAGTGATTGACAATACGAGCACCGAACCACGCAAGTGAGATAACGATATTGACATGTGTCATGTGATCCCGACCACCCCATCCATTTAGTCGGTTCTTACTACAAACATAGGTTCCAAGAACATATATTCTGACCTGGAAATATTGCGGGTTTGGCCCATGAAGCAAATACGTAATCATGAAGCATCACCGTGGTACAACGATCAAGTCCGTGAGGCAAAGAGGAAGAGACACTTTGCTGAGCGCACATGGCGCATCTCTGGCTTGGAGATCCATAGACAATTGTACAAATGTGCCCGAAACAATGTTGCCAAAGAAATCAGGAATGCTCGCGCCCATTACATCAATGAGGAAATTTCTAGGATTGCAGACAATCCAAAACGCTTACACAGCTCTCTCCACAAGATCCTTGGAAAATCTAAGGAAGTCTTACTTCCTCATGGCGAGGAAAAGACATTGGCAGAGGATTTCAACACCTTCTTCAATGAGAAGATCACGAAACTACGAGGTGATATTGATTCTTCTTCTGAGGATGTTGTATTCGGGGAGCCCATTGGTACCAAGCTCAGTTCATTCCGTCCGGTAACAGAATCTGAGGTCAAGAAAATAATGCTTTCGTCAAAACCAACTTCATGTGAGCTTGATCCTATCCCGACAAAATTCCTTTGAAAATACTGGATATCATTCTGCCAATCATTACCAAGATCATCAACCTAAGTTTATCATCAGGTTGTGTACCATCATGCTTTAAGCGAGCTGTAGTCAAACCACTCATCAAGAAAACCACGCTTGACCCTCAGAGCCTCAAAAACTATCGTCCTGTCTCAAATTTGATGTTCATGTCTAAAGTTCTGGAGAAAGTAGTCAAACAACAACTCTCGGATCATCTTTCTCAGCATAACTTGACTGATTGTTACCAATCTGCCTACAGGCAGGCTCACAGCACAGAAACTGCTCTAAATTATGTCTTGAACTCTGTCAGATCTGCAGTCGACCATGGTGAATCTGCTTTGCTTGTCCTCCTGGATTTATCTGCGGCTTTCGACACAATTAACCATGAAATTCTTCTTGAGTGTTTGGTGAAAGAATTTGGTTTGACTAATACAGTTCTTGACTGGCTAAGATCCTACCTTTCAGACAGAACCCAGTCCATTCACATCGGAACGTCTTCATCATCCAGTCACACCCTAACCTGTGGAGTTCCCCAGGGATCAGTTCTTGGACCAATTCTTTTCTCCCTGTATACTCAACCGCTCGGAAAACTGATGTCTGCTTATCATGTGCCTCATCATTTCTATGCGGACGACAGCCAATTGTTTGACAGTTTTAAGTCGTCAGAACAAAGTCAGTTAGAGTGCAAGTCCAACCTTGAAGCATGCCTCTCGAGCACAAGATCCTGGATGTCTGCTAACAAGCTGAAACTTAACGACTATAAAACAGAAACAATGGTCATCTCCACAATCTCAAGACAACGAAACCTTATCATCAAAGATATCTCCATTGGGCAATCTTCGATTCCTTTTTCTCCTCTTGTGAAAAACCTTGGCGTTCTTTTGGACTCAAACCTCAGCATGGACAAGCAAATAAATCATCTAGTAAAGACCTGCCACTACCATCTGAAGAACTTCGGCAGCATCCGCAAAGTCCTAACAAAAGAAGCCACTGCCACCCTTGTGCGGACACTGATTTTATCCCGCCTGGATTACTGCAACAGTTTACTGTTTGGCATCACTTCCTCTCAACTCCATCGTCTTCAGAAAATCCAGAACAAAGCTGCACGCATCATCACTCTCACCAGTCCTCGCTGTCACATCTCTCCCCATCCTAAACTCTCTACACTGGCTCCGTATTCGTGAAAGGATTGATTTCAAGATTCTCTGCCTCACCTACCAGTCTTTCTACAACTCAGGACCTTCCTACCTTCAAGACCTTCTGACACACTACTCTCCAGAAAGAACCCTGCGCTCATCACAACAACTGTTACTTGCTGTCCCGAGCTACAATCTCAAATCATTTGGCTCAAGGACCTTTTCATATGCAGCAGCTTCTCTGTGGAACTCTCTCCCCTATCGAGTTAAAATCATCTCCTTCCCTAAGTACATTCAAAACACGACTAAAGACTCGTCTATTTCTTCGCTACAAGTGACTTCCAATCATCCGTACCTGCCAACTGTATATAGTTTTAACTTGAGCTCAGGAAGCGCTTTGAGCATATCCCTGTGACGTGGAAAGGCGCTATATAAATGGCCTATTTTTATTATTATTATTATAGAAGTGACGTTCACATCAACAAGACTCTCTATTCTATACCCGTGAAGATCCGGGTTAGATTTGATCTTCAGTAACCCATGCTTGTCGTAAGAGGCGCCTAACGGTATCAGCTTGTCAGGCTCGCTGACTTAGTTGACACATTTCATCGGTTCCCAATTGCGTAGATCGATGCACATGCAGTTGATCACTGGATTGTCTTGTCCAGACTCGATTATTTTCAGACCGCCGCCCTGTAGCTGGAATATTGCCGAGTGCGGCGTAAAACTAGACGCACTCACTCTATTCTATAAACCAGACCAATCATGTCTTTTCAATGTAAATCATGATTGATTATTTTGATAATCCGACACATGCTATATACCTTAAGTGTGGCAAGTAGATTTCAGCCAGGATCCTTCCTGCAATGATAATTGTCTTTAACAACATTTTAAGCAACATGCTATGAAATGTTTATTTTTTGTCCACATAACCAGCCCTCTATAGAACTCACGTACTGTTAGTCTCGGCGTTTAACTCCGTCAGACGTCATTTTCAGTTTCAGAGAGTTTGCTCAGTGTAAACAGAAGTTACTCATGAACGTGTTTGCTCGTAATTCATTATGAAACCTCACGTAGGTACGTTACACATTTAATACAGTATTGTTGTGTACTGTTTCTACCTAGAATCATTTCAGGGAATTAGCTCTGGAATCTCCTTCAAAAACAAACAGAGAGGGATCGTAGGTAAAGCAGGAATGATTCTAGTGTGCAACCATCCTGTATATATAACCCGAGATCTCCTGTCTGAATTTGAAAGCAAGTCCGTACGCGTAAAATATGCCAATTTTGACCCTGTTGTACATTTATGAAATATTGACACCACTCCACGTGGGATAAGGACATATTGGTTTGGTAAATGTTACAGTCATACATATGGATATCTTTTACCCTTCTCAACAGATTTAATTGTTTGAAATTGCACAATATTTATTCAGAAATCAAACTCACCAACTACCAAAACAGTCTAGAACAACTATAGACGACACCGTGCATACTGAGTATATGGCTTTCATCACAAAAGCATGTCATTGCTTTATGTTTGTACATGCACAATGTTCACAATGAGTACCATGCATTAATGATCCGACTGGATACCTGTGATGTAAATGTAATTATGTAAAGAGCTTTACATTGTACCATTTCCATAGATTAATGCATCAGACTGTTATGGTAGATTCAGCCTTTCGTGAATTGTTCTAAGCGTATGTATTGGCGTGCTGGTCTATGATGTCCTGTAATGCCAGAACTATTTACCTGTAATTACTTCGGTGATAAACGTGATTGAGTGGACCCGGCCCTTCACTCCCAGAACCATTCCGTGTATTCTGTTTCATGTTACTGACATGGGATATGGCTGTGTGTAATCCATTCCATACGTTATACATTATGTCTATCTACTTTCACCTTTGCTGTTATATTATTGATTAACGTGGTTTACTGAAGGATAGGCACCCGTGAAGAGACACCTCATCGTGGTGGGTGCTGGGTAACGCTAAGCGCTCTTCAACCCCACGTTGTGGACCCGGGGGTATCTTTGGTCCACCAACCCGTTTGCCGTGGGTTGCGCCCCTGTGTCTGGTGGTTGAGGGCACTGGTTCCAGGAACAGTGTTCCTTTGCCCAACACACCACTTCGCCCCTTACTTCACTTAGACGGGTGGTTGAATGGGCCCGGTTGAACCAATCGGCTGGTCATGTCGAGCCCTGTGCATCAATTGTATTTGCACAAATTATATTATAAACAATATTTTTGACTTTAGGTCTTGGCTCATTTTTGTTTCTAAAACATCACTTGATTTTGATATATTTCCAAACCCACTGAGGTGTTTTAAATGCCAAAAGTTTGGTCATGGGGTAAATTCATGCAAAAATCCAATTACTTGTGCTCACTGAGATGAGAAAACACATGTTACCGAAGATTGCGATAGCAACTTTAAAATATGTGTCAACTGTTCTGGACAACATTCATCCTTGTCGAAAGATTGTCCAATACGGAAGAGACAATTGCAGATTAGTAAAATCAAAACTACTCAGAACATTTCAATGTCACATATGTTCTCGTCACGATATTGCTGAAATATTGCCGATGTGACGTTAAATAATAACTCTCTCTCTCTCTCTTACTGAAGGATAATGCCAGCAAATTCACCCTGTAAACTAGTCACTAGCTAGCAAATAATCAGTTTGAACGTCAATTTGACTAGAGAGAGACAAAATGATTAGACCCAATTATTCAAGTGAGTGAGTTTAGTTTTACGCCGCACTCAACAATAATCCAGCTATATGACGGCGGTCTGTAAATAATCGAGTCTGGACCAAACAATCCAGTGATCAACACTATGAGCATCGATCTACGCAATTGGGATACGGTGACATGTGTTAACCAAGTCAGCGAGCCTGATCACCCGATCCCGTTAGTCACCTCCTGCAACAAGCATGGGTTACTGAAGATCAGTTCTAACCCTGACCAAATATTTAACCTGACATGTAGCATGAATCAGATTGACTAGCATCATGAATGAAATTGACTTATCAGATTTGCCATAATGACTAGAGACAGAAGTCAAATTAACATCAGTCAGTCTGATGTTTGCATTGTCTTCACCCAACAAAAGTTCCCTCAGAAACAGATTGACTACTTATACGAGACAATTTAACAAAATAGATTTGTCATGGCGGCAAGACATGGAAGTCAAATTGACTAGTTAATAATGTTAGTTAATTTAATGAATCAAACGTGTTATAATGACTAGCTACAATTTACATAAGTCATATCTACGTATGACATTAGTCAATTTGACTAGTCTTCTTTCAGTCACGACCCGTGAAGATCCAGGTTAGATTTGGTTTTCGGCAACCCATGCTTGTCGTATTATGTGGCCAAACTCAGTGTCTTGGGTAATGGCCTGACCCGCAGCCCACAGGATGATATATATCTGATGATTATTTTTCTGACTGTGGCATAATAGATCATTCATTTACACCCTCTAAATTCACATTTAGTTGAATGGTATCTCAATGTTTGGCCCGGATAATCACGTTGTGTGGATTTGGTCCAAACCAGAACAGCGACTTGTACCGTGGTCCGTGTTTTATTGTGAAAGCTAATTCTATTTTTCAGGTGTTTACCATGGACTATGGAACTGGTCAAGAACTGACCATCCCGACAGCTGATGCGGTAGAACCCCCTGATGGAGGAAAGGGATGGTGCTTAGTATTCTTTGCTATGATTTTAGCATCTTTTAGGGAAGCATTCATCGTTCTTCAACAACCCACACTATTCTTTATGAAAAGTATGACAAGAACAAGTACCGGTAACTCATCTGGAGGCTTCGGACAAAGCCAGGGGTTCTTTTTACCAACCTTAGATTCCCTGTCAGTGGAAGCACGAACAATAGTGGACATTCACAACGCTCTCTTTTCTATATCAGGTATGTCTTGTAAGCAATAACAAAATCAAAATGTTTGCTCGTCTTTGAATGTTTCTACACCGTTATAATCAGACATTGTTCAAAGACATGTATTTTTAACATCTGTGATTGTTCAAGGTAAAGTATTTTAAAGATAAACTGTTCCAGCTCAAGTATTTTAAAGATTAAAAAATGTTCAAGAACAAGTTTTCTAAAGATCAGACATTTTTCTAGGGCAAGTATCTCAAAGACAATAAATTGTTCATGGACAAGTATTTCACAGATCAGAAATTGTTCAAGGACAGGAATTCTAAAGATCAGAAACGTTTCAAGGACAGGTATTTCAAAGATCAGACACCGTTCAAGGACAAGTATTTCACAGATCAGAAATTGTTCAAGGACAAGTATTCCAAAACTCAGAAAGTTTTCAAAGACAGGTATTTTAAAGATCAGAAATCGTTCAAGGACAAGTATTTTAAAGATCAGAAACTGTTCAAGGACAGCTATAATAGAGATAAGAAATTGTACAAGGACATGTATTCTCAAGATCAGAAATTATTCAAGGACATGTATTCATGCATGTGACATGACCCTAGCGTGTAGGTCTGGTGACAGTCTCTTGATTAGGAAAACAATCACATTGAAAAGACTAGAACATCAGTTGTCATGACGTGTATGGTTAACTCAGCATTGGCTTCAATGCCGTTGCTCCTTATGGCTGTATAGATGCTGGTAATGGGCCTGGAAAGTTAAGCTTATACTACAATAAACGCTAAATATGTTGAAGAAATCTCCATGTAAAATGGACCCGTGAAGATCTATGTTACAATTTAATAATTGCCCCAAAGTTTGAATGTTAATATATCCATTATGAAATCTATGGAACAAGACACCTGCCTAACGGGCATAGTCCTGGGTGAGGGCCAGATTGTAGCGCTAGGAATTCTTAGACAATCCTCTTGCAAAGCTGCATGTTTCAAATTTATAGTACACCATTATGAAATACCGAAAGTCCTTTTGTTCAGTTGGAGTAATGCAGGTCTTTATGTCTTTACCTTGACCAGGGAATGACCTGCACGTCTCTATTCCTGAATATATCCATTAAACCACAAGTTGTGTGTAGACCGACCGTAACCGATAGGAAACCACACAAACGACTCATCTTATGCGCAAATATAAAACGGCTGGCCTCATCAAGATACCGAACCCTGTCACAATTATTGAATGTCGTACAAATAAACTTGCCATGTTATGCGTTGACAGTGTCCATCACGTCACCAACATGATTCTCTTATAGTTGATCGGCTAATCTTAATTTTAAATGAACTAAAGATGAATTTTTAATCCGTTACGGTCAGTTACGTAAAAGTACAAATGCGATTATGTCTGTGAGATTGTTACTGTTTCTTACCGTTTCAGTAATGTTTCGTTGTAATAGTTTCAAAACTAGTCATGCATTTGTTTTTCTTACCCGACTGACATCAACCAACGCTATTTTTGGATCGAACATACAAAAAATCTTATCATTTCATCAATCGCGTTACAGGAATCCTAAGTGGAACTCTGACGGTCTTGACTGGTTACCGGTGGGTGGCGCTGATCGGAAGTGTTCTGACTGCCGTGGGGTATCTCGGGGCTGCGTTCTCTGATATTTCCAATGTCCATCTCATCTCCTTCCTGTATGGGGCATTACCAGGTTAGCAGTGTCCAATAGTACGTCAGTAAAGCCTGTGGATCTAATATTTTCAAATTTGTGGTAAATGGTTACGTGTGAGCGTAACGAACAGAAAACTGGTATTGCTTTAATGGGTGAGTGAGTTTAGTTTTACGCCACACTCAGCAATATTCCAGCAATATGGCGGCGGTCTGTAAATAATCGAGTCTGGACCAGACAATCCAGTCATCAACAACATGTGCATCGATCTGCGCAATTGGGAACCGATGACATGTGTCAACCAAGTCAGCGAGCCTGACCACCCGATCCCGTTAGTTGCCTCTTACGACAAGCATGGGTTACTAAATATCAATATTCTAACCCGGACCTTCACGGGTGATACTGCTTTAGAAAACAACCATTATTAGGTCAAGGGCCCTCGGTGTAAGCATGGACTGTGGACTAAAACCATACAACACTCATATATGTAGATTTGAATTCAATACAGATGACACTTCTGTTCATTTGCGCTGATCATATTTCTAGAATTGTCACCTCCAGTCACCAAAGGTATAAGCATTTCAGTCTTTACTCTCTCATAAACTGAAAAGTCTGAATATAAACAAATTTTTCAAAGAGGTACGAAATCACACTTGGTTTGAGGCATAATTTAAAGATTAGATATTCCAATATTTAACACATTCTGTTACATTTCAAATGCTAAGTTTCACTCTGAAAGTTATATTCCTCTTGTCATATACTAAGACAATTCCTCTTGTCATACTTCAGGAATCGGGCACAACTTAATCGTTGTGGCATACATCACGGCAATACTGCAATACTTCAGAAGGCGCCGCCTGGTGGCTCTACTCATCCCCCATGTTGGTGCCATCCTGGGATCAATTGCTTTTTCTGTCATGTCAGTTCTCATTTTTTGGATCCTTCGGTATCAGCAGCTGGAAGAGTTATCTCCTCTTTCAAGCGGGTGTTGCTGGTATCATGATTCCGTGTAGCCTCTTTTTGAAACCCCTGAATGCCCGGATGAAAGGTCCAGCCAATCAAAACCTAATATCTTATATGATGGGTATGGATGAACTGAAAGTGTTCCGGTCTCTACTACTCTACGTCTTCGCGGCGGTCTGTTGCTGTTGGGGCGGAGGTAGGAAATAATGCATACCGAAATGTTTTGTGATGGTTTGTTTGTTTGTTGTTTAAAGCCACACTCAGCAATATTCCAGGAATATGACGGCGGTCTGAATATTGTGATCATAGAGAACATGCACATTTATATTGAAATTTGTGTTTTCATAGAGTAAACTATAAATGTGTACCTTTTCTTTTTCTACAGCCTGCAGAAGAAAACACTTATTTCTTGCTTATTCAATGCACTCACGAACAAGGCAAAATTGCATTTATACATTATTTAGACCGATTTATCTTGCAGTTAGACCCATTTTAATTGGGCCTTTTCCCATTGGAATTTGCCCATATGGCACTTGATGAATTAAATAGTGTTTTCTATTTGAAGGTATCAGTGTTATTGAGGCCAAACTACCGAGTTTCAAGGGTCTGCTCGTGTTCCTGCCCGCTGGTCAGCTATTGGTGTACGTCATACTGTTGACCAGTCTCGTGGGCACCTGCTTCTCATGCTGCATCTCCAGTAATATCCGTCTGAGGAGTGTGGTCATTGCGATGGCTGTCTTCAGTGGAATCCTGTTCCTCCTCAACATGATGGCCAATATGCTGTATGACTTCATCTATGCCATCGTCTATTCCATACTTGTCGGAGTGTTGAAAGGTAAATACAGTTAAACATCGATGTGTCGCTCTCGATGTAATATCTTGGTCCTTTCGTATTACGTCTGTATGTTCCAATTGTGTCGAATCTTGGATAACTCGAAGTATTTACGGCGTCCGACACAATGGACTGTAACTCGCTTATAGCCAGCTGAGACCTGTGTAAGGATGTAGCTTACACATATGACATAATATAGCCACGGAATTCCCTTACAGAATTATACCCCTTTGGCGAACCAGAATCCTGATCATGGTAAATGCCCTGATTATGACCATAATACCATATAGGATCACGTTCAGTCATTGAATGAATGAGTGAGTTTACTTTTACGCCTCTTTCAGCAATATTCCAGCAATATCATTGCAGGTGACACCAGAAATGGGCTTCACACATTGTACCCACGTGGGAATCAAACACGGGTCTTCTGAGTGACGAGCGAACGCTTTAACCACTGGACTACACCACTAGGCCCCAGGATCACTTTCAGTTTCAGCATTGATTAAGCATGCGTGTTGTGATGTAACTGAAATAGTGTTAAGACCTGACACACAGACGCTATCACACTCACAAAACGTGGAGGTTTTACCATAATGTAAAATGATTGGACAGAGGTGTCTCAGGCCAGGATCGTTAAACAGGGTTCTAATACAATATATACCCGAAGAAGACCTTGTGCCTGGTATCAAAGACCCTGTGAACATGCAACTCTATTACACAGTGATAAAACCAAAGTGACGCTCCCTGTGCCAGGGGCAACCGTTGACTCGTCACACTGTGATACAGCTTACTGGTATTTACTCCAGTTATTGAAATATCGACAAGAACCTAGTAAAGCCCGCTTGATCATAACGCCGGAGATATGGGTTGCCCTCACTTCATGGGTACAATGTGAGAAGTCAATATTTGGTAATTACTCCAGTTATTGAAAATTCACAAGAACATAGTAAAGCCAATCTCACTTGATAAGTATATTCCTCATCACCGTGAACACCATGAAAATAGGATTGCAACAATCTCAACCTTTATTATAAATGTCCAATGGACAGAATGGTTAAGAAACCCTTAATCCCTGCGTGTTAACGCGATGTTACAGGTATAGGAGAACCTTTACTGGAGTATTTCATTCCACTGCTCCTCGGGGACGACAACGCTGCGATCGGTGCAGGCATTTTGACCTTTGGTCAGGGCCTTGGAAGTCTGTCGATGCCAAGCATAGCGAGTAAGCATATCTTTATTGCCTACATTTGGACATTTGCCTTATGGTATTTGTAGGTATTCTAAAATGTGTTTGCAGTCGTCGAAGTAATTGTTCTGTGAATAATGTACTATGAGATTGGTTATTAACAGTTTTTTTATTTACCACACTGGTTACTCTCTATTTCACTGCAGAATTTGACAAACGACGTACTGATTGTAATAACCACAGAACTCCGGATCATGGGTAATCGGGAGCATGTTGTTGATGGGGTCTGGGAGTTGGAATTGTTTTGAAGTATATTTGATCCAAATTCTGGAAAATAAAAATAAATTGCCTCGGATGTTTAAGAGGTTATTTAATGTCTGGTTCCTTTGTCTATAGTTAAAGATTTCATAACCTCATGGTCGCTGCAAATTCAGTAAAAATATGGTCTAATAACGTACTGAGCTACGAACTAACTTCAACTCAAGCAGATGTGCTGCAAAGCTGTTCACCCCTGCTCCAAATGTCGTTAAGTAGAATGTCCTTGCAGACTAACTAAACACAGCAGTATCACTGTCATTGGGTTGCAATGTAATATATACCACCGTTAATATTACCACAATGAAGAATCTTCCTGTTTAATGTTGCAGACGAAATCGAAAAATCTACACAAAAAGTAGACGGGTGTTTCTATTTGGCCGGAGCTATCTTCTTCCTGTCAGCTGCCTGCATCATCTTTGCCTACCGCTTACACTTGCGTGAGACCAAACGTGTGGTAGTCCCAGATGATCCAGACGAAAAGCCTTCTCAGGATACAGAAGTAACTGGGATGGATATGGAACGATTCTGATACAGCGAGGCACCCCACGTCATAACGCGGAACATATAGCCACATGCCAGCTTTTGCATATTATAGAACCATACATTTCACATGATCATTTGCTATATTTAGTAAGGAAATCTCAATGTGCTTACTATTATTATTCACGATGAACGTCAGTGCGTTGCAAATTGGATGTTCTTTGAGCAATTGAAATACTCCATATCGTTCCGATTACATACACATTGTCTGTTTAATGCTTGCATCATTCGTTATAGAAGGTAAAAAGACCTGTCAACGTTGTACGTGAAGGACATTGCTGTGTTTTGGGCTCTGTATGAAATCAGGCCAAATCAAAGTGAAACACGCATGAAACAAGTAAAGTTTATGTGCTCGTTTAGTGAATCGTCATCTTAACAATTAATATTCTGTGTGTGTGTGTGTGTGTGTGTGTGTGTGTGTGTGTGTGTGTGTGTGTGTGTGTGTGTGTGTGTGTGTGTGTGTGTGTGTGTGTGTGTGTGTGTGTGTGTGTGTGTGTGTGTGTTAAGCCTAGTGGTTAAAGCGTTCGCTCGTCACGCCGAAGACCCGGGTTCGATTCCCCCCATGGGTACAGGATGTGAAGCCAATTTCTGGTGTCCCCAGCCGTAATATTGCTGGAGAATTGCTAAACGCGGCGTAAAACTAAACTCACTCACTCACTCACTGATATTCGGTGAAACTCCGCAGTCCAGCACAGAATTGTTGACTTTATCAATATGTGTTTACAATGACTGTTCACATGAATTTGATTATCTGTTAATGTGAATAATTTGTATTGTCATTTTGCTTATTGGGGAATAAAGGGGAAGAAAAGGTTATTTTGCATGAAGCTCCATGTACAAAGTGAAACATACAAACCAGAGTGGGTATAAATATTGTAGATAGATACAAATATCTTCTTTTTATCATGATCATAGTAAATAAGATAAACATGATCCATCAGGAGTGTTTGTTTTAATATGGAAATATCAATCAAGTCTTAGTTAATAGCTATTTGCTTACCCTTTGTCAACCAAATAAATATCTATCAGTCAGTTCGATGCAAGATTAAATTAGAAACGGCGAAACATGTAAATATCGCCTAGACATGATTATCGATCATATCACAAATAGAAAGACAAATACTCATAATCCATTCGCCACTAACGTTTCGGTTTTAGTTCAGTTCAAGAGAACAGATGTATACATGCTGGGCTGAACATCTATGCGACTGATCTATCTCTAACACCAACGGGCAAGACCGCCTCCGTGGTGTAGTGGTTAGAGCGTCCGCCCGGAGAGCGGAAGGTCGCGGGTTCGATCCCCGATCGCGTCATACCAAAAGACGTTAAAATACTAGTATTGTACTAGTTGGTCCCTGCCTGGCGCTCGGCATTAATGGGTACAACAAGGACTGGTCGGCTCGGAGTCAGTATAATGTGTCTGAGTGGGGTATTCATACTTCACTGCGGCATGGTATCTCAGTGGGCTAGCACTATAAAACCAGCTTAAGTCTGGGCTAGTAGAAGCAGCCGCACATACACATTCACACGTATGCACGTCGTCATATGAGCGAAATATTCTCAAGCACGACGTTAAACCCAATTTCATCTCACCTCACAAACGGGCAAACCCACAGATTGAAGACACATCTACTGAGTAATCGGATGGAAAAGGGCACATCAACAACCGTAATGATGTGAAGGTCGAAAGGACCCCCAAAACCAAGTCAATGGCAGAGACACGTTCGCCGATGAAATGAGTGACGAATCACCTTCTTAACATCATCATGGAGTGACAAGTAGATTCTGTGTAACATCTGTAACTTAAAAAGAGGAGGTAGTGAGACAATATGTGACAAACATAATGTTTGTTTGAATTATAACTGTCTAATTAATGTATAGAATCTCTTGTTTACTCGGATTGCGTTACATCGTTTTCATAAGCGAATGTAATAAAACAGTATCAATTTCAGAACTTCAAATGCCAACTTGCAAATAAGTTACATACAAAGTCTATGGAAACTACTTGAGACAATCAATATTTTAATAATCACCTGTTAATAAATCGGTTGAAGCAAATGTACCACGTGCACTTCTGTGAGGCCATATTTTAGGGCTATGTAAACTTCTTTACCGATAATACCCCTTATAGATGCCATAAAGTTCAACAACGTTGTGTCGGTGTTTGTTTAAGATCTTGTTTTGTCTGGCAATAAATAACTTCAAAGACACCGCCGGTTTACTGGTAGCATGAACCACAGAAGAACAATGGATTAATGCAAATACACCTGATGTTGATTGGTTACATTTATTGTAAACATTGACTAGATACAATGCGAGCAGTTGCAGGTATGATCACATATATCAGTGCCCCTGTTACTGTAGATAAACATATACAAAGGCAATGTATAGAAGTCATTTATGTTTCATAACTCATCTTTGATTTCTACTGCATTGTTTCACACTGATATTTCCACTGTGTGACAGGTCTGATTAACCTCTGCAGAATCAATATACCTAGGATGTTTCTACTGTGAAGCTAATAGCTCTGTCTACACCGACACCGCGTTTGTGCAGGATCCGTATCTACTGTGTTAACCTATGATGCCCCAGTGCATCCATCTACATGTATGTGTCATAGGTCTCCAGTAAATAACGTTTTGGAGACCGAATGTAACTCTATCTGTTGTTATTTTTGTGTGAAGAAAGAGTACCATTACAAACATTTTCCCCAAACAAAGGTATTTATGTTCCCTTACATCCCACTACCCATAGAAAATGTTTAAAACCGGTTTACTGGAACCACGTGAAAAGAACAATGGTGTAATAAAGAAATTTCCTTGGCCTATTTGTATTGGCAAATTGACTAGGAAATACCTGTATGTGTTTATCTTTCGTTGTTGTGTTTGTTTTCTGTATTTGTTTAAATGTTCATTGTATGGCAGTTTTATGATTTCACATCGTGACTGTCTATTGCAATATATGAAGTGGGACAAAACTCTTGTCCGATAAATAAACATCATTGTCCGATATGGAAACACCCTTGTCCGATAACTAAACACCCTTGGAGAATGAGATATCGTTTCACCGACCCTTAATTTGCAATGGGAATCAACTGTACTGTACAATACGTTATACATAAATATCCATACATCCACCCAAACACACACGCACATACAAACATACGTACATACACACACACACACACACACACACACACACACACACACACACACATACATACATACATACATACATACATACATACATACATACATACATACATACATACATACATACATACATACATACATACATACATACATACATACATACATACATACGTATATTTACCTTAGCCTCATTTATTGACCACGTATACATAACTTAAGGCCTAGCCGTTTCCCCAGTGTAGAAATATCCAATTCACCTATAGACACACAACACACTTCAGTATGTATCGACACGTATGTTTCACAAGCTGCTTATTTGATCTACATGGATTATTATAGATATAAGATTTATCTACGTCTGAAGTCCACCACCTGCTCATGCAGATGTGTTAATATAAATATGTATACATAGCTGACGTAAAATATAATCTACATGTATAAAGACGAAGAAATTGCGATTTTCCTTTGATGTCAAAATACGGATACAATCAGGTTAATGTTCCACGAAAGAGTGTACAAGCTCTTGTGTCAGGCCCAATAAATATAATTGCATAATTAATTTTACCTTTGTATCAACATGCTTACCGAACAGGTAGGAACAGATTGGTCTGGTACAAAATGTGTCTCGCGAACGTAATGAAAGGTAAATGTACATTTATGCATACTACCAATACTAACACAATGCCTCAGACTAGAATCAGCTATGTTATGTAATTCATTGACTTAAATGTACTGTTTCAACTCCATCTTTGTTGGAGGTGAGGTCGGGAAGTCCAGATCCTTGGATACCGTGATGAAGGGTTGGAACTTCCGGTTATATGTCGATACCCGGATGTTCTGAAGGCTCTAACGGTATGTTGTCGTCTGGTCAGCAATGGCGGATGAAGGGAGAAGGTATCGTGGTCGTACACAAGACCTTTGAGGTCACGTTTTCTAGACACAGGGAACGCATTCTTTCCATTTCCATCCTTTATACCTTTAATCTTTTTCTCATCCTTTTGTGGAGTGAAGTTGGTCATGTACACACGAACAGGGCCAAGGAGTCTGCCATACACACAGTAGCAACAGCCATGAGGACATGGCAGTGATAACCTACACATCACATCATCTCCCATAGCACCTTTTTTCACCATTGGGCAACTATTAGGGGTTCCTCTGCCACTTAACATGGCACTTTTCCTTCCTGTAGGTTTGGAGCCTTGGGTCTTCAGGGCGGTGAAACTGGATGACACAACGGAGTTTGTGGTAAGGTTTGGTCTGAGTGTAGGACTGGGCGTGGGAAGCTTGGATAAACTGGCCCGTGGTAGTAAGGACCTACTGGACATTCTCCTAAACAGGCTCTGCTCCGCTTCTTTAGAACACAGAGTGCCTGGTTGGATTCCCATCAACTCTATTTTCACCATTTTGAACTGGAAGGAGTATGTCGGTATCCTTGACGCTTTCCACAATAACACAAAAACTAGCACATTTTGTACATGCACATATCACTTACTGATGTGAAATGCAGTTTGAATCATTTCAGTGAGAATAGATTTCATCCAATAAGGTCGACTCCATCGCAATCGAAACTATATTGGGACTATCACCGTTGTCCCACCGTCCACAACGACACTGACCTCCCATGATTCACATCAGTTAATGCATCAAAGGTTCTTCTGGGATGAAAATATGCAACATCTCTGCTTCCCCTTATTTACAGTCATAATGTTACGAAAGGATTAAAAATTACACAAACCTCAATGGTTCCTTGACTCAAATTAATCCAACACAAGACAACAATTCCATGGTGTTATCCAGTTCCCACACAACCATATAATGTCCCAAAATCCACGCTCACGCCATACGTAAACACACATTGTTCCACTAATAAACCTCTTCGCCAGACAAACCACTTGTATTCTAATATGTCATAATTCTCCACTGCCTGGCGTTTTGCTATTAGCCATTCGTTAAGTAAACTTTGTGAGAGGAGCCTGGCTCCAGCTAAAGTAGCCAATAACGATTGGCTGAGGCCACTCCTCTCTAAGTTAATAACATTCCTATAAATCTCCGCTGAGTCGTCATGTTATTATCACATCAAGGGCTTCTGTCACGGTCGTAGCCACGGCCTTACGCTGACTACAATAAAAGTACAGTCACAATGTCAGGCCACCCAAAGAAAGAAGTATGGATCAACTGCATTCATATTCATCATCTCAATATTCTGGAGTTTTGGTAAACAAGATTAGGAATATGGCACCTCACGCCGGGTCAATCATTCAATCCTATTTCAATCCGATATGCAGCAAATACTTCAATATTGAGACTTGTATACGTCAGTAGGACTAGCACGATTTGAGCAGATAAATCAATGGGGTTTTCGTGTCAAAGGGAGTTAATGGCTGTTGGATCTGAAAATAATATGTGTAGTTCCAATAAAGCAACTGTGTAATCAATGACAAGGCCTCGAAGAGCTGGAGTCATATGTTTTATGATTCTACTCACAGAACAGAATTTTTAAGCACCCGTGCAGGAAATTGGGCAATTTTCTCCTTACAGTTAAATGCATCCATACGTGAGATGTCCTTTAGATGAAGATCGATACTGGTTAACCTGTGAATGTCGTAATATAGGATCAAGATTTAGCACTGAAATGACACAAATTATGTCATACAGTAGTTTTCAGTGATAACAGATCAGCTTTAACGTTTACCCTATGAATGCCGTAATGCAGAATTAAATTTCATCTTTGCCGTTTTCCATGCAAATATCGTTTTGTTGAATCAAATTTGAGCCTTATCATTTACACTTTTGATATAATGAACGGTGGGCAATCAAACTTTGACATTGTAATTCGTATACTTGTGTTACACCGCTACTGTGAACCACAAAGGATCAGCACTGAAATGCTTTAACCCACTGAAACAAATTCCATTCAACGCTATAAGTCTGAAAACATACAGGACTAAAAAATTTAAACGACTGTCAAATAGGATAAGTCCTTCTGTCACAAATTCTTACACAATTTCTGCAAACAAGAAGTGTGGCTAAAATGTCTAACAAGTGATAATCATGTTTCTCGATTGTTTCGATCTCATTTGTAGAGAAAATCCGAAGCACCGTTAAAGACCAATCATGCTTAAACGTGAGAAATAATCGTTTCTTCTGCATTTAAATAGCGTTAGAATATCCAAACCCTGCAAGACTTGAAATGAAATATGCGGCATCTCTTGTATATAAACACTTCTGAACATATTTCTGAAACGTATTCAGCCCTTCTGGAAATTGGCAGTTTATCTGTAAAGCGTTCTTTATTGCGTTGATTAACCTTCTGTGTCCCTACAGAGCGGGTATGTTGTCTATTCGAGGCATATAAACGCATTTACAGAAATGGCATTACATACATCAAACAAATGTGGACAAATGTATTTAACCCATGGGTAGATGCACCCTTGGGAGATTTTGTGTGTGCATGTAAACGCAGTTCGCCATTTGTGTTGTATCGCAATTTGATTGAGGAAGACGTTCACTTGGTGAGCACATTTGTTACATTTCTTCGCTGTTTGTAAATGTGACCTTTCTTTTGTGGTTCAGTATATCATGGATAACGCTTGAAGCAGTTATTTTCATTTTCAAAATGTGAATACTCTGGTACTTGAGATCTTTTCACAAAGTCATTAACGAAGCACCACGTGTCATTTCAGTCGTTGCTAAACTGCAGGGTCAATGTATGCCTGATGCTGGTGCCACCCGCATGTAGGTGCCCCATATTGTTGTTCCTGGCTGGACTCTTGTGTATTCTTGGACTACAGCAGGTCAGGCTGGTATGTAGGGCTTATAATTGTTTTCACACAGTTGGGTAGTGAGACAGGTGCAGCCACACGTCAAAGTCAACTTCCTTGACGAATAGTCTCCATCTCCATTTGAACCACCCGAATGTGTTCTCACTAGTCATATGGGTAAGTACCCGTTAAGATCCGGGTTAGAATATTGATCTTCAGTAACCCATGCTTGTCGTAAGAGGCGACTAAAGGGATCGGGTGGTCAGGCTCGCTGACATGGTTGACACATGTCATCGGTTCCCCATTGCGCAGATCGATACTCAATTGCTCATGCTGTTGATCACTGGAATGTCTGGTCCAGGTTCGATTATTTACAGACTACCGTCACATAGCTGGAATATTGCTGAGTGTGGCGTAAAAATAAACTCAGTCACTCATATGGGTAAGATGTAGTACCATTATCCATCCGCAGCCTCTTAACCACTTCTACTGCCTCAACTTTCTGAATTTGACTACAATATTACTGTAAACTGTACATAGGACTAAATATCAATGTCAATATTTCAAACACCATATGTTATTAATACATATATATGTATTAAAATCTTCAATTAAGCCTTTCTTTTCTTTTTTCAGTTACCTGTTCCAGTCCAGAAAAGGTAACAGAGCGGCTGTCAGATCATGAGTACACCTGCACTAAGCTCTGATATGTTTGGAGACTGTTGGGGAAAATGGGGATGTAGGTCTATAGGGAACATAGAATGTCGCTTTCATTGATTTTCCTATTGCTTAATGTTCGAACACACATAGCAACATTCACATTTATTCACAGGAATGATTCATTAGGCTATCTGACTTCATAGCTTCAGGGACATACATCTAACAGTTATTGGTGAGTTAAACGTACATTAGCGTGTTATCCTGTGATGTTTCCTGATGATAATTGTAATTGAGAGAACCCATCCCCTCACTCCCAGAATGAATGGCTTGTGTATCATCTGTGACATACTAATGGTATACGGTTGTGTGGTCCATTCCGTGTATAAAATGGTAAATTGATCTGCATCCACTCATTATTGTTGTTATTTATCAGCAGGTGCTCACGCCATTCATTCTGATTCTGGAGACCAAGAAGACCGGGTGTCCTAGGCTATCGTAAAATCCTAATAAAGGGGACTGGATGGCCAGGATCGGTGACTTGATATCTCGACGGGTCGCATCGTTCACCGTTGTGTCAATCTCAGTGGTTTCCAAGTATGTACAGGCTATGCTCATATAGCTGGAAAGTTGCTGGCTGCGGCATAACTCAATATTCATTCGCGCGCTCATAAAGCTATTCCTATGCAACTGTCTGTCATTATAGTATATGAGCTTATATCCTGATATAACAGAGGAAAGGTGGATAAAAAACGGGTCCGAGTCCTTAGATAATATATATGCAATCTAACTGTGAGCTACTCAAAAATACGAATCTTCCTACATCGCCAGCGGCTGAACGGATGGTGTAAATCCAGCCACGGTCCATGCAGGTAGCAAAAGTAATGTAAGTCCCACGGGCGATCTATAACCCCTGTTTTATATTGTATTGTCTTCTTTAATTCAAATCTTTTAGTTTGACATGCTAGTTTTATGTTCATATATGTGATATTCTAGTATTTTTACTGTCCATCGTCGACAGGTTTTACTCTCCAAAATGTTTTCATTTTTCATTGTATAAATTGTTTTCGTCACGATATGGCTGAGATATTGCCGATGTGACGTTAAATATTAACTCACTCACTCAATCACTCAAGAATACGATGTATGTATCGGAACAATTTTCAAATTATACTTTAAAGAAAATAAACTTATTGAAAAAATAAATGGATTTTAGAAATGGGAGATGCCATCATCGTATCGCAACTGCGTAAATCAATGCTCATGATGTTTCGATTATATACAGACTGCATGGACTATTCATTAAATCAAGATAGGAAACAACTCCATGTGTTTTGAAATGGGAGATGCCATTCATTAAATCAAGATACACACCGCATGGACTATTCATTAAATCATAGGAAACACTCCATGTGCTTTAGATTTTATGTTTATTGTTCGCGTTGTGTGTGTTGTGTGCAAACAGCAATATGTTCTCGAAGTAAAAAAATATATATATATTGTTCATATTATGATACACAAGTAATCATTACTTATAGAAGGCAAAACGGGTTTTTGTGAGAACCAGGTTCTACACGATAGCGTAGATGCTGTTGTGTTGTGGACGATATCATGACAAATTAAAGTAAAGGGGACAATTTTTTATCATTTATAATAAATAAGAGCATATTAGACCAGCTGAGAATATTTCGAAAACTGTATTTGCTATACTTCATCTTTCGCTATACCAAACGCCTTCAATTCCTGGGGGACAATTACAACAACGTGGGTTAGCCATAACATGTCTTCAAAGCACTGGGTAAGTCATGCACTAGCAACGAACCAGTTAAGATCCGGGTTAGAATTAGTCTTCAGCATACCATGCCTGTCGTAAGAGACGACGGCCGCCTCCGTGGTGTAGTGGTTAGAGCGTCCGCCCGGAGAGCGGAAGGTCGCGGGTTCGATCCCCGACCGCGTCATACCAAAAGACGTTAAAATATGGTACTTGTTGGTCCCTGCCTGGCGCTCGGCATTAATGGGTACAACAAGGCCTGGTCGGCTCGGAGTCAGTATAATGTGTCTGAGTGGTGTATTCATGCTTCACTGCGGCATGGTATCTCAGTGGGCTAGCACTATAAAACCAGCTTCAGTCTGGGCTAGTACAAGCAGCCGCACATACACATACACACGCATGCACGTCGTCATATGAGCGAAATATTCTCAAGCACGACGTTAAACCCAATTTCACCTCACCTCATGTAAGAGACGACTAACGGGATTCGGTGGATGATTTATAGACCGTAGTTTGAAAATTGCAGAAAGGGGCGTAAGACAACAAACAAAAACAACAGAAATGTAGTGATAGACATGTGCAACATTAAACTCTCATTGTCTATTGCTATAATGATAATGGTAAGAAGAAGAAGACCATGTATAACGCGCCTCTCCAGGCTCCATATGCTGCACATAGCGCACAATTTGAGCTGAGAACTAATGGTAGGATTGTTTAAACATGTGAGTGAGTTTCAGATTTGAATGTTTGATAGTATTACTGGCCGATAATTTGTAGTAAATATTAAGTAAATATTGTTGTACTCCATTATTAGTTTTAGGATATTTACCAACATGTTTTTTTCTGGTGGGTAAGAAGCTAATAATGTATTTCTGATGAAATGGTAGGCACTGTTCATGTATCTTTTATTATTTGTAAGTGGATGGTACTTGCTTGTTCAATTACGTTATTTCCCACAGAATGATTCTTTTGCCGGCTATGCTGCTGATCACTGAATTGTCTGGTCCAGACTCGATTGTTTACAGACCGCCGCCATATAGCTTGAATATTGCTGAGTATGGCGTAAAACTAAACTCACTCACTTTAAGTAGGTTAATCCTTAACATGATTCTTCTTGCATGGCTGTAGTTCACCTCAGTTTAAGTGATATCTCGTGTATCTACACAATCTTGCCTCCACATGGTCGAGGTAACTTCAGTCTTAGTGAGTTGTAATTACAAAATGAGTCATAACGTGAATAGTGCTGGGTCAATTTTAGCAACAGACACAATATTGAGGCCCATGGTAACAATAACCTAGGAATAAGTGATTACCATTGATTATCGATTATCATATCGGTGCGTTTATGCCTGGGTGGGCACTATCGGGTTAAATGTTAATTATAGTTGCCTTAATGGGCTATAATCACAATGAGGTTAAATATTTTCTGACTACATCCTAAAGCTTTTCCTCTGCGAAGGAGAGATATTATTTGTGTATTCGTCACTATAGACAGGAATATGACGGCAATACGTTCGGTGTAACGGATTACAATATAATGGCAGCTCAAAGGTATGGTTATTTCTGCAGTGGGGGCTTTTCTTGGATACATATGTTAGTAAAACGTCGTTAGTCTATCTACATATGTACTCCTTTAAAGACATACTCATGTATCCAAAACACATTAATCGGACGGTTTCTCTTGGATTGGAAACATCTTGATCAAATCGGATTTCTTGCTTATGGTTACCATTGTTTCTGTTGTTACGATTTGATACAAAGCAATGAAAAAAATAGGATATGGACAAAAAAACAAAACAGTCTTGAATACATATATCCTCAGTATCATGCATATCAATAAGTATTTTTTTTCACAATAAATCTGAGATAAAGCGGGAGAAGAGTCCGACGTGATGCAGGTCTTAGACGTTTATCGCCCGAGGCACCCAGAAACAAAGGCCAACCTGATCTTCAACCCACAATGTTAGGCCACTGGTGTGACCAAGGTACTCAACTCTGCTGAGACTTCCTGACCCGTGTCACCAATATCATTTCATATACAGTTTCATATACCAAATATAACAGTTAAGTTATATGTGAGCACAGTTTGTTTATATCCACATTCTCCGACCCTGTTTAATAGCAAAACATACCTTACAAGTGGTCAACAGGATCGCATACTCAATATTCACCGAGAACAAGGTCCTGTAAAACTTTAAAACAAAAATAATTCTGACAACAATATTCCAGGTTAATGTTATAGATCCAATGCAAGGTTCAAACATTATAACAACAAGATGTCCTACTCCACTGTCACTAAACATTAAAGAATCGCCTTCCTTCTTCTGTTGGTGAGTTGAAGTGGACGGAGACTCGGATATTCTCCACGTTGTAGGTCTCTGGCTCCTCCGTATTCGACAATTCGAGTCTGCCGGGAATCGTTTTAGTTGAAGGCAACGCTTTTCTATGTACCAAACTACATCCGGCCTGGTGCGCATGTCTGACCCTATTGTGAACGTCGTGTTGTGTGTAAACGACGGGAATGTGGAAGGCATTCTCTGCGTCGACGATACATCCGCAAGAAAGTACCCTTTTGTCCTTAAAAGACGATGTAGCCTTTGAGGAATTAAACTGCATCACTTTATTGGGCGCAACTAGGGCTCGCTGGTGAACTGCTATTTGAGGATACATTGCCCTGTGGGTTTCACAGTTCATGTCTTGGCGTCGCGTTTTGGAACAATCGGCGCAGAAGAAAGGGCCTAGTACCTCACACTGAAGATTAGCCAAGGAGGTTCTGTCTGGTTGGAATTTTCGGTTGCATATCGAGGACGTCTGTCGGAACAGTCCGTCGTTGTCTCTGAGATCGGGGCTGATCACTCTATCGGGAACGTTGTTGTAATATTTGGCAATGTTTGCGTTGTTCATCCTCGATGATGTCTTCATTGAGGATCGCACCCGTGTCTTCATGTCGTCCCCATAGTGGATGATGTCGGAGATTGTTTGAAGGCCGTCCCTGAACTCGGTTTTCTCTCTCTCTAAGAAGATCGGGTTCTTGACTGGCACGTAGCCCAGTGGGCGTGTCCGGGGACGTTTGGGCCGATTCCCCATGCTTGCCATTTTCGTCTGAAATATGTGATCATTGTAAGAGTAAGACATCGCAAGAATTTCACGAACTACAAGAATTTGTTTAAGTTAACCTAAACTCCTTCAATATATCACATTTCTTGAATGCAATGCCCAGCAGGACTTGTATCTGTTCAGGTATACTCTGTCAAATGGTTCAGAACAAATGACCGTCAGTAGTGATAATCTTAGTATTGGAGCTAACCACAGTATACCAACCCCTCATATCAGTTAAGATATTGCAATAGTTGACGCGGACATTTTAAGGAATAAAATAATTAAAACAATATACGTTTTTAATCAGCATAAAGGAATTCCGTGTTTGTACAAAGAAAACATGTTAGTTTCTAACCATTGAAACATCTTTAAAAGAAACGTTTTCATATGGATATCAGATATTGTGCCATGTATCTTTACTCCAGAACTGACATGCTAGCGCATCTGTAACGAGAGAAGAAAGGGTAATGAGTTATACTGGCAGTAGGCAATATAAGCCTTATACCATGAACTCAGGCCGACACTGTCAATATACACATACCTTCTTTTATGGCTGTATTGTGTTGTGTAAGGCAGCGTTCGAACCCAACACTCTATATACACTCGTGCCTGACTCGACGTTTGAACGCAGCGTGATTATTGAATGTTTGACTTAATGCTCAAAATAAACTACTTCAATAAAGACTTCACTCTCTCTTGTTGGTTTCCGTGATATCAACGACTAGAGAAGTCTCTTATCGTACTTGATTAAACCTCGAGAGAAATGCACCCGTAAATTTGTTCAACTCGGTCCTGGGGGTGTTGTTTGTCAATGCCAAGGATGTGTTCTTCTTGGATTGTTCCGCCATTTCTTATATTGGCCTTATCGTGGGCTTTAACTGTCAGGGTAGTGGCGTTATTGCTGGGGTATTGTATAGAGGGATATCTGTGTCGTTGTGTTGACAAGGACTGGAGTGGGGCTGTGTGATAACGTCTAGAACAATAGGTCTTGTTGATATGATCGTGAGTGAGAACTGGAATAGGGCTTTGAGATAAGGTCTAGAACAATAGGTCTTTTGGATGTGTGTGTATGTGTGTGTGTGTGTGTGAGTGCGTGTGCGTGCGTGCGTGCGTGTGTATGTGTGTACTTTGCAAAAGAAGTAAGTAGGTTTAGATATTTGTTATCTTTCAAAGTACAAGTAATATCGACGGTTTGGAAATTATTATTAACATAAAGCCGTATCCTTGTCAGCACAATTTATTTTTCTTGTGTCACTTTTAAGTGGGAATGATATATTCTTATCTTTTTCAAGCTGAAATTGGTTTCTTTCAGTTTTACTCAAAATGTCATCTCTTGTTATTTATCATATTTCATTTACTCGACCATGTCTCTTTCGCAAAATCGGCCAGATGAATGGCTGTACAAAACAGTGAGGCATCCACATTCAGATTTACTTCAATAATATCGGAGGGCACAATAAATAACGTTTCCAGTGTTTTAAAGTATAAAGTCTTTTCAAAATACAGTCTGAAAAGTGTAGCAATGAAAATATAGCATAGGTGACCATGCCGGTGTTAGTCTTGGTAACAACGACTCTAGTCGACCGCTTCCCTAGCAACCATATGGCGGCGGTATCTCAGTTAACAAAGTGGTATTTACAAAACATCAATCACAGCCATTGACTTTCTGCTGACTTGGAGTACCTGCCTTTCACTGATTCCTTCCTAAATATTGACATTAACCCTTACACTGCTCAGTCAACAGTGATTAGGGTTGCGTGATGAGTACGATGTATAGCGTATATTCAACACTGAAATACGACGCACACAGCCGTGAAGGGGTTCGGTCGTGACGATGGTGTGTCTGTGTCCGGGAAGGTAGAAATTTGGATAATATTACTTGGTGGTCGATGTGATTACGCTTAACGCCAACACGCCCGAGGACAGTACAGGTTTTGAGTAAAGACACAGTCAACAAGTAATGAGTGAATACTAGATATGATAATGATAACTTCCTCAGTTTTCTGGATTTGAATGTGTGTTTTTTTAAATATTCATCTCGAAGTATATTTTAGAATTCAAACCTGGTGCTGCTTGTTGAAGACTGACTGACTGAGTTTGGTTTTACGCCGCTTTTAGCTATATTCCAGCAACATCACGGCGGGGGACACCAGAAATGGGCTTCACACATTGTACCCATGTGGGGATTCGAACCCGGGTCTTCGGCGTGACGAGCCAACGCTTTAACCACTAGGCTACCCCACCGCGCCTTGTTGAAGACCTGGTGAGAGGATGTAATAGTGTGTTCGCAGAAACATACCTGACTATCACTAACCACTGCATTGCTTTCTAGCGGGGGTAGTCTAGTGGTCAAGTGTTTGCCATCCCCCACCGATATCCTGGTTTAACTATCGTCCAGATGGTTGAGTTATAGAATCTGGACCCCCATTGGTTTCAGTGCGTGTGTACATACATTGGATTTAACGCACTGAATTTACTGCTTATGTACATTTGTTTTACTACACATATACAGGTGTGTGTGTGTGTGGGTGTGTGTGTGTGTGTGTGGTTGCTATTGCGTATGTACAGGTGATTTATTGCATATGTAGTCTGGTTTTATTGCATGTACGCAGTATCTGTAATGCATATGCATATTGTTTCACCGTACATATTACCTGTATATATGTAGTGAGCCCTACATGCAGTAAAACCTTATACGTGTGTTGTGAAATCAATGTATATACATGGCTTTCACTACATATGTTCAGAGTTTTCATTACCTATATATATGTGTTTGACTACACATTACAGGGTTCACAACATATGTTCATGGATTTCACTACATTTGGCTTTTAGTACATAAGGAACCGGCTCCGTGGTGTAGTGGTTAGAGCGTCCGCTCGGAGAGCTGAAGCCTGCTGGTTCGATCCTGCGGGATGGTATCTCTGTGAGCTAGCTCTATTAAACCAGCTTAAGTCTGGGCTAGTACAAGCAGCCCGACATATGAGCGAAACATTCTTAAGTACGGCGTTAAAGCCCATTTCACCTCATCTCACCTTCAGTACATAAGAGTTTCACTGGGATTTCAATACATATGTACAATGGTTTCACTACATATAAATTTGGGGTTTTACTACATATCTACAAAGGTTACACTGCATGGTCAGGTGAAACACATGTGTACAGTCACCGACTCTAAATGTACAGTACTTGGGAGTATCACGGTGAGGATACGTACAGTTGGGGGAAGGTTCAAAACGATAACCTGAACGGCACTGGTGAAACCTACGAGTAAGGCTACAGTGAACGTATACCAAGGATCAGCATCGACACATCTGTGATGTACATACAAACAAGGAACACGTCTAGGCATAACTTAAGCAAGCACCGCTGCAATGCGAATCACGTTATCAACAAACCTTGGGTCGCGGGGTCGATCCCCGACCGCGTAATACAAAAAGACGTTAAAATATGGTATTTGTTGGTCCCTGTCTGGCGCTCGGCATTAATGGGTACAAGGACTGGTCGGCTCGGAGTCAGTATAATGTGTCTGATAGGGGTATTCATGCTTCACTGCGGCATGGTATCTCAGTGGGCTAGCACTATAAAACCAGCTTCAGTCTGGGCTAGTACAAGCAGCCGCACATACACATACACTCGCATGCACGTCGTCATATGAGCGAAATATTCTCAAGCACGACGTTAAACTCAATTTCACCTCCACCTCACCTCACAAACCTTGGATTTAGGGTAACTTCATGTGACTATAACCATACCCATTCGGGGAAACGAAGAAATGTAGTTTTCTTATCAATGAGGGAAATATGATTCCAGTAAGTGAGAAAGCTGTTGTCAAATATACTTACTACACTGCTGTCATGGCGGTTCACGGAACGGGTGGTGCTGATAGTTTTATCGAGACCAACAAAGACGAAAGTTTATCCTGTTTCATAACACAGCGGTGTATGTACTAAGCAGGTATTCTACACGCCAGTGGTGAGCCCTCCCTGGCTGGGGTGACGTGACGACAACTGGAGTGTTACAATCGGTCATGTCACCAGGTTCGGGTTCGTCACTTGATAGCACGGTGCGTCACCATGATAGCAGGAAATCAACGTTCTACTATTTACTGGTTTTACTTGTCAACATTTTTCTATGTTAATCACTATAACATAATTATTGTTAATATATATTACATCATTGTTTATTTCATTTTTCATATAAGTATTTGGTTGTCTTTTTTAGTAACTGTAGTAGTAGCTGCAGTAGTGGTAGTGGTGATGGTAGTAGTAGTAGTAGTAGTAATGGTAGTGGTAGTAGTAGTAGTAGTTGTAGTAGAAGTAGTAGTAGTAGTAATAGTAGTAGTAGTAGTAGTAGTGGTAGAAGTAGTGATGGTGGTGGTGTGATATTTGTAGTAATTGTGTTTTGCCCATGGCTTACAGATCGAATTCAAGAAATGATTCAGCTAATTGCAACCCCACACCAAGTATCAACTTTAATCCTTGGCACAGGCGTCAAGTTTGCGTGGATCTCATTGAAAGGTCTTCTTATCAAAGGTATCTAAATGACGTCATAATAAATACAACCAATGAAATCATGGGTAATGTATGAATAAGATTTCCTGATTCGAATATCTGTAGAGTAAGAAACGTCATTAAATAGCATGCACATTGCTATGATAGACACATTTAAAAAGACGTCTTACCTACTACCGAGTCAGTGCATGGCTGTACCGTGGCTCCGTCTGACTTAAGGGAACGCTGTCGACTCCCGATTTCTCCGCGATTGTTTCCGCCAGCCTTAATATTTACGCTACTTTTTATGATCAATGACCGTCTGACCTCACCATTGTAAGTGAACGTTGAGCTCAATTAATCACGATTTTGAACACTCTGAGGCACAGAAGATATCCGAATATTAAGTACCGTGTTCTTTGAAGCAAAAGCAAATATTGACTGCGTTATTGTTGAACGCGGTGTTGATACAGACAACCAGTCGTAGATAGGCGAACACTATAGCGGCGCTCTCGATTACTTTAATCTCTCCATGGTCTGATGGACGAACAAATACAGGGTAAGGGCGGAGAGTAACGTAAGAAGTTGGGTGGCATTGCCTGAATTTAAAGAATGCCTTTCTTATCTTCGGTACTGAAAGCAAACACTCTTGAATACGAATACATAGGGGGACTTACGCTTTTTGATTTCATTTTATTTCATTTCGAGACAACCGTGAGTTCGACACATCAAACTTCGACACAACTGTCTTTGACTGTATTTCATTTGTGGGAGCCGGAATAGTGATTGAACTAACAGAACTACTAATATGACCAAATCATCCAGATCTTCAAAAGAACAGCTTACTTCCCACCTGCTTAAACTAATGACGCTTGTAGTATTTGCTCTGAGTTAGTGATTATGGTTTTACGCCGCTTTTAGCAATATTCCAGCAACATCACCGCAGGGGACACCAGAAATGGACTTCACACATTGTACCCATATGGGAAATCGAACCCGGGTCTTCGGCGTGACAAGCGAACGATTAGACCACTAGGCTACTCCACTGTCCCGCCGAATAGTGACTGCTGTTTGGGTCAGTCGTCACCGCGGTAAGGAAGGAAGACGGTGCTTATTCCTAGTAAGTTCTTGTCAAGGATGCAATGGTCATGATATTTCTGTGTTCACCTCTGCACACCGCAGGGACAGTCGTCTATGAAGCAGTATTGTGCAGAGTTGCGTCCCATGGGAACGGCAGAATCCTATGTTTGCAGGTTCGAACCAGATCATATTTCTAGGTTTGTCGCCTCTATCCTCGGCTCATGAGTTTCACCAACGTGGTAACCGTCAGAATTTTACATCATTTGGGGCTTTCCTCCAACTATTATTCATGAAATGTTGTTCAAAGCGGCTTTAAATGCAACTCACTCACTCACACACTCTTCAAGACCCTGTTTATTTACTGATAACACAGTCCGCTTGCAAAGTGATCCATGTACTCGGTGGACATTTTGGTCAAAACTTACTTAAAGAACATGAAAGGTTTCTAGATTATAGTAGTGTAGTTTACACTTTTACCATCCTGTTTGACAACAAATTACTCATTCATGGCGTGAAAGCTTGCTGGAGCTTACCCCTGCCCGCTCACTTGGCCGAAAGGTTGCATGTGCTTATGTTGTAATGATCCCTTTAGTCGCCTCTTACGACAAGCATGCCTTGCCGAAGATCAATTCTAACCCGGATCTTCTAGGGTTCGACAGATGCAGTGCCTTTCTGATCACAAGGAGATTGTGTTTTGAAATGTATTCGCTTTCACATTTCAAACGAAATATTTACAGAGAGACACCACAAAGCATTAATGATGCAATTTTGTAGGAATCATAAGCATTGCAACTGTCTCGTGTTTGTGTGTGTGCGTGTGCGCGCGCGTGCATATACATGTACGTGTGTGGTATGTACATTATGAAGCAGCTTAACACGCCCCACTAAAAGATGTTTTACTTGGTACGGGCCGACCAGCTTTGTTTCATCATGAGACACGATAGAGCAACAATATGTACTAGTTATCTTTTTTTCGTGTTCTGCCATGAAAGGAATCCAACCTTCAGCTCAAGGGACAGACTCTCCACCCCTTAGACCATGGAGGCGGCACACAACACATGTAACGTTTATACACCACATTAACAGAGCACAGTTACATTCCGAACAGATACAAGGGGCGGTAGGGTAGCTCAGTGGTTAAAGCGTTTGCTCGTCACTCCGAAGACCCGGGTTAGATTCCCCACATGGGTATATTGTGTGAAGTCCATTTCTGATGTTCCCCTGCCGTGATATTACTGGAATATTGATAAAAGCGGCGTAAATCCATACTGACTCCCTCCGAGCAAATACTACAAGCATCATTAGTTTAAGCAGGTAGGAAGTAAGCTGTGCTTTGAAGACCTGGTGGAGCTGGTCATATCAGTAGTTCAGTTCCATCACTAAGTGCAGGCTTCACGTATATGTCTACCACGCTGTGGTATCATGGACCGAGGATGCTTTTCAGGCTGGAATGTATCAGGCATTCCGGAAGACAGGTACATTTTGCTGCAGTTGTAGCTGAGAAGATACAGGATGGTGATTATTGATGATCTTAGTTGCTTGAATGTTGTTCAACGCCGTAGTCAGAAATATTCCAGCTATATTCTTCCTCTCCTGAAAGTGTTAAGGTTTGAATTTGAAAAACCGTCCTCAAAGAAAAGACTAAATACTTCGAAAATGTGGACAGACACGATCAGGTCAGTCTGTGCGGATCCAAAGGGTTCAGGTGGAGTGGATGGGTGGAAGATTACAAGAGTTCAACGGTATGAGGGTGCTACGGTGCGCACCTTTACGATACCTCAGGGATCAGGTATACTTTATAGGGTACACAAATTACAACAAAATAGTTGGCTAGCCTCGTGATGTTTCCAACCAAAGTAACGTCACGAAGCTCCAAAGTCAGATTGCTTTGCGGTCACAAAATGCACACTTAGGTTTCCGAAAAGGCGTAACAGAAAGGATTGATTTTTATATTCGAGTTTCCCAACATGCCCCTGATCATGTTACAATGTACATGTTACAATATACATGTTACAATATACATGTTACAATGTACATGTTACAATATACATGTTACAATATACTTGTTACAATATACATGTTACACTATACATGTTACAATATACATGTTACAACATACATGTTACAATATACATGTTACAATATACATGTTACAACATACATGTTACAATATACATGTTACACTATACATGTTACAATATACATGTTACAATATACTTGTTACAATATACATGTTACAATATACATGTTACACTATACATGTTACAATATACATGTTACACTATACATGTTACAAGATAGATGTTACACTATACATGTTACAATATACTTGTTACACTATACATGTTACAATATACATGTTACACTATACATGTTACAAGATAGATGTTACACTATACATGTTACAATATACATGTTACAATATACATGCTACACTATACATGTTACACTGTATATGTTACACTATGCATGTTACACTATACATGTTAAAATATACATGTTACAAATACTTGTTACAATATACATGTTACAATATACTTGTTACAATATACATGTTACAATATACATGTTACTATACATGTTACAATATACATGTTACACTATACATGTTACAATATACATGTTACATTATACATGTTACACTATACATGTTATATACATGTTACACTATACATGTTACAATATACATGTTACAATATACATGTTACAATATACATGTTACTATACATGTTACAATATACATGTTACAATATACATGTTACAATATACATGTTACAATATACATGTTACAATATACATGTTACTATACATGTTACACTATACATGTTACACTATACATGTTACAATATACATGTTACAATATACATGTTACAATATACATGTTACTATACATGTTACTATATACATGTTACAATATACATGTTACAATATACATGTTACAATATACATGTTACAATATACATGTTACAATATACTTTGTTGTTTGGTTGGTTAGTTTTTTAACGCCGCACTCAGCAATACCCCAGCTATCTGTCTGCAGTATGTTAATAATCGAGTCTGGACCAGACAATTCAGAGATCAATGAGATCATGAGCATCGATCCACGCAAATGGGATACGATGACATGTATCAACCAAGTCAGCGAGCCTGACCACCGAGGTGTTGTGTTATTCGCCTGTTACGACAAGCATGGGTTGCTGAAGACCAATTCTTACCCGGAACTTTGCGGGTCAAATATACTTGGCATCATATCGTCGTAACTTCCCAAATGTGAAATGCACAAGATCCAGTGTCATTTAGATCTGATCTGTTAGTCCAAGGTAATACCGGAACTTTGCGGGTCAAATATACTTGGCATCATATCGTCGTAACTTCCCAAATGTGAAATGCACAAGATCCAGTGTCATTTAGATCTGATCTGTTAGTCCAAGGTAATACCGGAATTTTGCGGGTCAAATATACTTGGCATCATATCGTCGTAACTTCCCAAATGTGAAATGCACAAGATCCAGTGTCATTTAGATCTGATCTGTTAGTCCAAGGTAATACCGGAACTTTGCGGGTCAAATATACTTGGCATCATATCGTCGTAACTTCCCAAATGTGAAATGCACAAGATCCAGTGTCATTTAGATCTGATCTGTTAGTCCAAGGTAATACCGGAACTTTGCGGGTCAAATATACTTGGCATCATATCGTCGTAACTTCCCAAATGTGAAATGCACAAGATCCAGTGTCCTTTAGATCTGATCTGTTAGTCCAAGGTAATACCTCTCTACTTGAAGATCTGACAATCCCGCCATGTAGTAGATCGAATTAGGTGAACCCTAAGCAAATTCTTGTCCACTAGTAAAACGATGAATTATGCATGCACTCTTGAGCCAATCAGATGTCAGTTTTCTGAAATGATTCTTTCATAATTTCGTTATCACCTCAAAAAGAAAACCTACACTACCCAAACAGTACACCTTATGATAGTAGATGTCATGGTGCTCAAAAACGACATGGTGTATACACTATTCAACGATGCCTTCATTATGGCCCGTTTTTTGTTCTTTTTCAGACGAAGAAATGCAATATGCTGCAGGTGAGTTTGAAGCCTCAGTGCTAAATTCTCTCATTAGAAAGTGCAACTCTGATGGATGTGTCCTCTGATCATGCATGCTGTGAGGTGTACGGCCGAAGTGAGAGATTGGATGCTAATATTAACACATCGAGTGGGAGGGTAATTCTTTGCCCACCATCAATCACAAACGTTGAAAATATTTTGTGATATTATGAAGCACTCAATATCATTTTTTAAAAGTTTACGAAGGGAGGCAACTCTTTTCTCCGGAAGATTTAACGGTAACCTTGGACAAAGGTATTTTACTGTTGCTTCAAACAACATCGGCCTCCGGCTCATGGTCTTCCTCTGATTCAGCTTCTGGGCAATGTGGCTACTGATTACTATGCTCTGGGTACTATTAGTGAGGTGAAATTGGGTTTAACGTCGTGCTTGAGAATATTTCGCTCATATGACGACGTGCATGCGTGTGTATGTGTAGTCCACTGAGATACCATGCCGCAGTGAAGCATGAATATTCCACTCAGACACATTATACTGACTCCGAGCCGACCAGTCCTTGTTGTACCCATTAATGCCGAGCGCCAGGCAGGGACCAACAAGTACCATATTTTTTAACGTCTTTTGGTATGACGCGATCGGGGATCGAACCCGCGACCTTCCTCTCTCCGGGCGGACGCTCTAACCACTACACAACGGATGCGGTCCGGGTACTATTAGTACATGGGGTTTTCACCTCTCCAGTTTGGGGTTCCGAATCAAAGTTTGACATTTTTCGAACTATGTGATGATGACAGGTCCAACCCCTGTGTTTTTACTCCATTTTAGCTGAGAATTATACTCCCTCAAAAGCAATATTCTTGGTATTTAAACTGACGTATAAAAGAAAGTACGCACCCGGTGCTTTTGGATTACTTTCCCAAAAGCGACGTAAATGTTTTGAAAAGAGTTTTTACAGTGATATATAAGTCACAGACTCTCCTAACATGTTGCCGTAACACCACAGACATAGTGCCCAGTTGCGAAGTCGCCAGTCAAAATCACAACACTTTTCAAATAATCCCAAAACACCAGGTATGTACTTTCTATTGTATGTCAGTTTAGAACATGTACCGCTGTCATATTATTGATATTGTGAGGTTTACACTTCCACTAACAGGTCATTCTCACCCATATTAACGCGATCACTCAAACTAACTGTGCTTCACACTCACACCCAAATTCATACTTCCACTAACACAGAGCACATTCTTACCCATGCTCAAGACTCTTACTCACACAAACACCGTCAGTCACAGCAACACTGACAACCTGTACTTTTAGATGACAAATGTTTATTACACCCAAGTGTAACCTCAGTGCTATCCAAGTGGAAGCACTAGACAGCAGCAATATTTTGTCATATGCTAGTGTTTAGTCACTTGCTTTGTGCACCATGTATACAATGGTATCATACGACCAGTTTCCCCAAGGCCAGTCTTAGTAGAAGGTTGTGTTTATAGTTTAATTGTCTCCTTGGATTTAATTCGGGTTATAATCGAGATCTCACCTATCTGGTTTTATACGGATTAAGGAAGGATAATAATATACTCATGCCAATAATGGTTATCACCCCCTTCAATTTTGTTAATTGGAGAGGTGGTGTAGGTGTGGAGATAGGTGGTGTGTGGGGGTGGGGGTGGGGAGTGACAACCATTATTGGCATGAGTATATATGGATGAAGAACTTCTTTATTACATCTAACACCGTTATCAAGCAAGTGCCCCAACTTCGAAATGCCTCTGAAAATAGTGTTTATGTGACACTTGTTAATATTACATTGTCCTTTCATAATTTTAATAAAGAATAATACCAAATGCAAACAATCAAGTGTATCGTGTATGTACAAATCCGTATACCATATACGGTTAAGGTTTTCTGGCTTAAGAAATCACATGGTTTGTATACCATGCGTGAATATAAGTAGGAGCTGGTATCACCTTAATACTCTTGCAATACAATGTGACGTCTTTCCACAACACACACAGCCGGTACGTATAAACGGATTAAGTGTAGCAAGTGTCTTGATACCTTTGAAGACTCAAAACGGCACACTCTCATACCACGACCTTTGTTGGCGATGACTATGGTTTCAAACTAGGATCATTTCCATAGCACGCCGACAAGCATAAGCATTGAACATTTAATCCAGATCCAATTAGGTGACTGCAGTGACGCAGGCAGTCTTCACGAAGACCTTAACTGCCCATGTTACCGTCTTACTTCAAAGCGGAGTAATCGTTTCTGCTCGAGACCTAATCACTACTTGGATGTATGTCCCTCCGCGTTGGCCACTGTAGGTGGTGGAATCGGTGAAGCATGCACCGGGTGTTTGTTCCTAGCTCGACCACGTCATAACCCGCCGGTTAAAATTCAACACCCCTGTGATACAGTTCGGCGTGTGCTTGTGAACATGCGATCCTATCGTGCCGCTTATCTGCCAAACGTCAAATAACCCCTCGCGGATGAATATGTCTGATTAGCACGTGCAGTGCACATGACGGGACTCATTGACACGATAAAGTACTTCATCATTATCACGTGTGACATCTTGGCAATTAGGGGTATCAGTTCAGGTAGTTATTATGCTGGTAGACTTGTCGCAGCTTTAACTCACGAAGACACTACTGCGGCTGTGTTTAGGCCGATAGATAATGTGATTTGACCTAACGCAAGAATACATTGACGTCGACCCTAAAGTATGGCTCCTTGTCCAACAGTGCTGAACCAGAAAGTAATGCAGGCCAACAATTGAATAACGTTATGCTATGGCCAATCGTTCCCTAAGCAGAGATCATACTCAAATATATTGTTACCGATTATAAAAAAGGTTAGATTGCGATGTATTTAATGAAATCAGGCGAAGGATTGGCCAGCATGATCAAACCCATACCAGCATGATCAAACTCATACATACATACATACATACATACATACATACATACATACATACATACATACATACATACATACATACATACATACATACATACATACATACATACATACATACATACATACATACATACATACATACATACATACATACATACATACATACATACATACATACATACATACATACATACATACATACATACATACATACATACATACATACATTTGTATAGCGCATACGATATCATACATACATCATACTCATACTGCATACATAAGGCGCTTTGTATAGCGCCGATATCCAGCTCAGCTTTCAAAGGCGCTTTGTTTTTTTCCCCTCGTTCACTGGATGTCAATCTCAACCGGCACATCGTATTGTCAATCTCAACTCCCCGGGGAGCATACAACTCTTGCAGCCACTAGGCGCACCGAGTTATTGTGGCATTCCCATCCTTACGAGGTACCCATTCACAGCTGGGTGGACTGGGACACATAGTCACAGTACTTTGTCCAAGTTTACTGCACGTTGCTGTACCCACAACTGGGTGTTTGCACGTATTCATGTGGCCACCATCGGGTCATATACCAACGGATTCCAGGGTTCTTTTAAGTGCACAGGGTTGTGTACTGTACACTAGGGGTTGTGACAACACTGAGAGAGTCTGCACACAAAGTTGACTCCAAGGTTTTTACACCCGGTCACAGGTGGGCTCGATCCCGTCACCTCAACCTCGCTGGATCACTAGCCTGGCGCTTTAGCCAGTTCGCCCACCGCGCCCCCACCGCGCCATACCAGCATAATCAAACCCACACCGGCATGATCAAACTCATACCAGCATAATCATGCCCATACCAGCATGATCAAACTCATACCAGCATAATCAAACCAATACCGGCATGATCGAACCAATACCAGCATGATCAAAACTCATACCAGCGTAATCAAACCCACACCGGAATGATCAATCCTGCACCAGCATGATCAAAACTCATACGAGCGTAATCAAACCCACACCGGCATGATCAATCCTGCACCAGCATGATCCAACCCACACCGTGATCAAACCCATACCAGCATGATCAATCCTGCACCAGTATGATCAATCCTGCACCAGCATGGTCAAACCCATATCAGCATGGTCAAACCCATACCAGCATGGTCAAACCCATACCAACATAATCAAACCCATACCAGCATGATCAAACCCATTCAGCATAATCAAACCCATACCAACATGGTCAAACCCATACCAGCATGGTCAAACCCATACCAGCATGATCAAACCCATACCAGCATAACCAAACCCATACCAGCATGATCAAACCCATACCAGCATGATCAATCCTGCACCAACATGATCAAACCCATACCAGCATGGTCAAACCCATACCAGCATGATCAAATCCATACCAACATGATCAAACCCAAACAGCATGATCAAACCCACACCGGCATGATCAAATCCATACCAGCATGATCAAACCCATACCAGCATGATCAAATCCATACCAGCATGATCAAACTCATACCAGCATGATCAAACCCATACCAGCATGATCAAACTCATACCAGCATAATCAAACCCATACCAGCATGATCAAACTCATACCAGGATAATCAAACCCACATCAGCATGATCAAATCCATACCAACATGATCAAACCCATACCGGCATGATCAAACCCATACCGGCATGATCAAACTCATACCAGCATAATCAAACCCACACCATCATAATCAAACCCACACCAACATGATCAAACCCATATCAGCATGATCAAACTCATACCAGCATAATCAAACCCATACCGGCATGATCAAACTCATACCAACATAATTAAACCAACAACAGTATGATCAAACCCATACCAACATGATCCAACCCCTACCAGCATGATCAAACCCATACCAGCATGATCAAACCCACACCGGCATGATCAATCCTGCACCAGCATGATCAAACCCATACCAGCATGATCAAATTCATACCAGCATGATCAAACTCATACCAGCATGATCAAACTCATACCAGCATAATCAAACCCATACCAGCATGATCAAACTCATACCAGGATAATCAAACCCACATCAGCATGATCAAACTCATACCAACATGATCAAACCCATACAGCATGATCAAACCCACACCGGCATGATCAAATCCATACCAGCATGAACAAACCCATACCAGCATGAACAAACCCATACCAGCATGATCAAACTCATACCAGGATAATCAAACCCACATCAGCATGATCAAACCCATACCAACATAATTAAACCCACACCGGCATGGTCAAACCCATACCTGCATAATCAAACCCACACCAGCATGATCAAACCCATACCAGCATGATCAAACCCATACCAGCATGATCAAACCCATACCAGCATGATCAAACCCACACCAGCATGATCAAACCCACACCGGCATGATCAATCCTGCACCAGTATGATCAAACCCATATCAGCATGATCAAACTCATACCAGCATAATCAAACCCTTACCAGCATGGTCAAACTCATACCAGCATAATCAAACCCATACCAGCATGATCAAACCCACACCAGCATGAACAAACCCATACCAGCATGATCAAACCCATACCAGCATGATCAAACCCATACCAGCATGATCAAACCCACACCGGCATGATCAATCCTGCACCAGCATGATCAAACCCATATCAGCATGATCAAACCCATACCACCATAATCAAACCCATACCGGCATGATCAAACTCATACCAACATAATTAAACCAACAACAGCATGATCATACCCACACCAGCATAATCAAACCCATACCAGCATGATCAAACCCATACCAGCATGATCAAACCCATACCAGCATGATCAAACCCACACCGGCATGATCAAACCAAAGAGGCAAATTCCAGCTACTTGCCTACTCAAGTCTCCCCTCAATAGAGTCGTACGTCAAAAGGAATCGATCAGTACCAAAATAAGTCGACTTTGAACTGTTAAAAACATCAATCCATTATCATGTTTGTGTGTTGTCTTAGGTCGTAGTCAAATAAATTCCAAGTATATTTCAGTTGCTTATACTAAATCAGGTTAGGGACAGTAAAACCAGTGGTTGATAGATCAAAGGTCCCACATGGCCGGGACACGGTGACACTCAATCAGACACGTCACAGAGCCTTACCTCGACATCTCATTAATAGCTGCTTCTTTCAACAAGTTTGACCCGAAAGTTACACTGGTCACCAGTGATTATAACATGGACGGATTTGTCATATACATGGTATCCTTACATATGTAACTAGTCGTGACGTCATTGCTGACGTCAGAGGACAGTGATACAGTTTTCAAAAGACAGTTTTTAATCAACGATCTATTTCATCTGAAAGCCCATCTGATAATAGGTCATATGCTCATGAACGTTTTAAAACAATACAAATGACTGAAATGGACGGATGATAAAAAGTATACGATTAAAGATATGTTATATTTGGGATTGCACTAACATATGTAACATTTGACCACTTTCTAAAATGGCATTGTGTATTTCATATACGATTAAAATAAAGATAACAAAACGTTCAGTTTATTCATAAATAAAGTTGAATTAAACATATATCGATATAAGAAATTACAGAACCTGAATAAATGGATGAAGAACAAATAAATTAATTTAGAATTCAATAATTGTTCCGCAGGTCTTTATCACTGAATACCTGTGAAACTCCGGGTTAGAATTGATCTTCAGTAACCCATCCTTGTCGTAAGAGGCGACTAACGGGATCGGGTGGTCAGGCTCGCTGACTTGCTTGACACATGTCATCATATACCAGTTGCGTAGATCGATGCTCATGCTGTTGATCAGTGGATTGTCTGAGACTCGATTATTTACAGACCGCCGCCATATAGCTGGAATATTGCTGAGTGCGGCGTAAAACTATACTCACACACTCACCATTAAGCATTGAAACATGGCCTGCACTGTTCACACATAAACGTGTAATACCACCAAGGGTTTAATCAAGCGAGACCATAGTACTGGTCTTGAGGACATTACGTCAGCGACACCAAATACCTGAGAGATCGATCTGTACAAAGACCTGTGTTCTCGTTCACACGGTGACGGTTTACTGGGCAATTTAACCCTTAAAGTCAATGAAGCACGTCAGTCAGTGTTTTCACATACATAAAGCATTCAACACATATACTGAATACAACATATGTTATATTTGGGATACACTTTCTTAGTAAAGTACAAATTCTAGTACTTTTTAGTTGAGCCCCATCCGGGATTCGAACTCACACACTCAGTCGGGCACCTAATCGCCAGCACACAAAGTCAGCCGCCTAACCCACTCAGCTACCGCGACTTCCACAAAAAAGGAAGTCGGACAACTGGTAGTCTAGACTGCGGACTTTGTGTACCCCTGTGATAAGTGTTACTGAAGAGTTTGTCAATATTTGTTTGGTTGTTTTGTATTGGTATTCTGTGTGGGTTTAGCGTTGTAATGAGGGTTTCTTTGAGTTGAAGCTGTTGAATTATGTGTCATGTCCAGTATCCGCTGTTGTTGTTGTTGTTAACTCTTCTCACGCATACCAACATGTTGTTGTTGTTAATCTCTATTTGATATATATAACGTTATCCTATAGAACGTCACTCTTGCTTGACAACGGTTTAACAATCTATACCGAAACGTCGCATCAACATAACAAACACGTTGAAGGAAAACCAAGTTCTTTGGATAGTCAACCTCTTTATTGCAATGAGTGCGACTTTTCGGTGTAGGTACTAACTCTTGCTTGATAACGGTGTTAGTACCTACACCGAAACGTCGCACTCATTGCAATAAAGAAGTTGACTATGTATAGAACTTCATCTTCTCAACTTCTAAAATGCCTCTCAAAGAAATAATACGTTGTCATCCTTAAAGTATGCCTTACATGTGAATGATTTCACGATGATTTCAGCGAAAGCACTGGTTGGTTTCATAAGGATTAGATGTCTACTGGTGTCCTGGGTGCTATTGTACAAAGCAACCTTAGCGCTACGCCAGTCGTAAGTCTATGTTAAGGGAATCCAGGAACTTTGCCCACATGAACTTTGCCCACAACATTTTTACAGGGGAGGAACTTTGCCCACAATATAAATGTTAATACTCACCCACCTTAATACCCTGCTCAGGATGTGTTGTTTATAAAAGAGATTAACCATTAATTGCAGTTCACCTAGGCTTCTCTGCTTGTTGGTATTTCTTTTTCTAATTACAATAAACACTTACCTTTATACTCATCCACCTTAATTGACTACATCAACAACGAAAAAACAATGGAAGAATTTCTGAAGTCTGTTGGTGCCACTATTAGACTGAACTAAAAAAATGAAGTACTGAAAAAACCATCAGCAACGAAAAAACAATGGTTAAATGTATTAGAATGATCAATGACGTGCTATTTATTTTTAAATATCAATGTACTATATTATATGCTATTTCTGTGTAGTTATCATATATCATATCATTTATATCATGTTGTATTATCATTGTGGGCAAAGTTCCTCCACTGTAAAAATTGTTGTGGGCAAAGTTCCTGTGGGCAAAGTTCCTGTGGGCAAAGTTCCTTGTGGGCATGGTTCCTGTGGGCAAAGTTCCTGTGGGGAAAGTTCCTCCCCTGTAAAAATTGTTCTGGGCAAAGTTCCTGTGGGCAAAGTTCCTCCCCTGTAAAAAATGTTGTGGGCAAAGTTCCTGTGGGGAAAGTTCCTTGTGGGCAAAGTTCCTGTGGGGAAAATTCCTGTGGGGAAAGTTCCTCCCCTGTAAAAATTGTTGTGGGCAAAGTTCCTGTGGGCAAAGTTCCTCCCCTGTAAAAATTGTTGCGGGCAAAGTTCCTGGGGGCAAAGTTCCGTACACCATGTTAAGGTATGGGAGTTAGAATCACCTTAGCGCTGAGGTCGCTTTGTACAACAACACCCTGTTGACATTCACTTACATGTTTCTGAATGTGAAAAGTATTGAACGTATGGCGCATGGAGATGATTGAAGGACTGCATGTCGTCTAACATTGTTGCGAGGATATCATGAAATGCCTGAATGATACACCCAAACAATTCCTGACCCCCTGTGACTTGATCAATAACCAATCACGCAAATACCTGAGAACAGGTGAGTGATATAGATTACAGATAAGCACCGAGTCACAGCAGGAGGATGGGTGGGTTAACATTGAATGTGTACGTGTGAATGTGTGCAATGAGCAGGTGCGTTTACGGGTTTTGAGGTTGCGTGTGAGTGTATTTGGAAACGTGGGTACAGCCAAGTATGTACGACATGTGTGCAGTGTGCGAAATAGTTTCCACATGTTGCTACCCGTGGGGCTAGCTATGCCTGAAGTCACTAGCCAACAAGATAATTCACTAGACCGAAATTTGAATGTAGAAACCAAGCAAAAGATTACAGAAATAGGTGAGAATAAGATATTGTCGGCATGGCACGGGTTTCATCATTAAGCTGCTAATATGATGAACATTTTTATCAGGCCATAATCTTGCATGATTTAAAAGTGTATCATAACTTAACAAGTCGGAGAGTTATGTATTTTAAAAAAATGACCCCGTGAAAATTCACTAGCCAGTCGGGCCAGTGACTGTGGCGATCGCGGGTCAGTGGATATTTCGCACACTGTATGTGTGCTGGTGCGTATGTGTTTGCCAGTGTATGTATGTGTGTGTGTGTGTGTGTGCGTGCGTGCGTGCGTGTGTAGTCGTGTGGTTGCCAATGTGAATATCCATTCTTTGCAAACGTGATTTTCGTCAGTGTTCGCACGCATGTGTGAATGTGTTGTGTGTAGGTGTGTTTGCACGTGTGTGTACATATGGGTTCACGGTGGGGTAGCCCAGTCGTTTATGCGTTCGGGTTCGATTCCCCACATGGGTACAATGTGTGAAGCCCATTTCTGGTGTCCCCTGCCGTGACTATTGCTAAAACCGGAGTAAAAATACACTCACTAACACACAAGCACGATGGGAGTGCTATTCATTCATTCTATGAATATTGCAGGAACGTAAATAGTTATGTTCTCTAAGTGTGTATCCGTGTACAGAATATATATACAGCTGTGTGACGCCATGTGTACATGTGTCTTTCAAGTGCATGGTAAACCTATTAAAACAGGTTATGTATTTTGTAAATATGCAGATTGTACTACAGATGCATGAGCAGGCGCTTGTATATGCTGTTTGGAATATGTTCAGCATATGGAAGTTACTCTTAATGGAAAACAACGAAAGAATGCGAGATATTTTATTTGGCACTTTGCTGTAGTTGACATGAAGTGCTCTATCATGCACGTGTTTACACAATATATATAGGTAATCAGGATGTAGTGCTTTAGATTAATAGTAATAACAAGCAGAAGATTAAGATAAGGAAGAAGAACAGGCCATGTTCAGTCGGTGGAGCTTTCTGAGTAACAAGAGCTGCATTAACGAGGTGTAATTGCAAATAAACGTACATATATCCTGATCATTGGAATATTTTTGTTTACTGTTACCACACATACACTAATAAACTGCCAGGCCAAAGATGGTAGTATACACTGTTTGGTTGTGGTTACAAATAATATGATCATGTACAGGGGCGGATACAGCTTTTTGAGAAAGGGGGGGTGCACATTATTGAGAAAAGGAGGGGTGCACACTTCATTTTCACCCGAGTTTCAATGGTAATTTAACAAACTTTCAGCACAAAAGGGGAGGTGCGCACCCCTGCACCCCCCTCTGGATCCGCCTATCATGTATACGGGTATCACAGTTTGTGTTTGGGACTTTAAATGTCCAGTATACTTGTTTAATCATTCTTTTATGAAATAACATAATACTATAAAAAGTTAAAAAAATACAGCCTCTCTTTCCTACATTTCCATTTCACTCTCAGCTCTAGCAGCCTGTGCTCTTCCCATTCTCAGCTCTAATAGCCCATGCTGTTGCCATTCTTAACTATGATAGCCTGTGCTCTTCCCATTCTCAGCTCTAGCTGCCTGTACTCTTACCCTTCTCAGCTCTAGCAGTTCACACACTTCATCTTTTCACCCTAGGTATTTAGAGACGTTATCATACCTAAATAGCCAATGGTTCCTTCAAAGAATTACTTTTATTCAACCTTATACATAACGTTGTTTCAGGGACTATACTTCAGTGTACCCCTGAACTGTGTGATACTCGCCCTTTAACGCAGCATTCCATAGAGACCGTCTATCGTCTCCACTGAACCGTACAGATTCCTTGGTGATATGTCGGTCTCCACGCACAATGACATGCACACATGGACGTAACCAGATATCAGCTGCCTAAATCTGTGTGGCGGATCACTTCAGCGTGGTGCAAAACCCACAGTATATTTCTTGCTCAATTGGTTTTATCCTCCGCCATGACACCTGAATTGGGCATAAACTCCATGCACTGTATCGGTTACATAATTCCCTATTATTATGGTATTAGCAATGTACTGGAGCTTAAGGGGATTGGGTCAGTGGGTGTAATAAGCTGTGAAACGGATTTGATATTTCATGTAGTTCAGTTGTAATTAGTCAGTTTAAAGAGAGTATTTTTCATCCCTGGTGAATAAGTATCACTGGGTGATTGTAAATAATTAGGCCTATTTAACAGACATGTCTCATGCTTTCGACATGAGATTGGCGCACGAATGATATAATTCTCAATTGTGTTATATTTAAAGGGAGAAATATAGACATCCTTGAACATTTTAGTACTGATTAAATTAGTCATAAGTATTTATGTGTATACTGATGAAATCGATAAGAGAACACAGAAAAAAATAACAGATGAATGACGTCATTCGTGTAAATAGGAAAAGAAAAAAGGATAAGATCAATCAATCAGGGGCACAAAAAGGCCTACACCGATGTATGTTCCGTTATTTGTTTCCATCAGTATATGTACATCTTTCCAGGAACAACCTGAGATTCCGAACGGCATTGAACAATATAATGTGGTCGATGTATGCAAAGTCAACAATTGCCATTTGAATTATGAAAAAGGACACTATTGTTCACAAAACCGGATTTAAATTCACAAATTTGAAGCTGGACAATTAAGTGCAAAAACATATAAGATAACGCCCTTTTGGGTAGAGTCTGAAATATATGCTACTCAAATATAGGAAAACCAAGTTCTATGGTTCTGACATGACATATTAACTATAGTTGTATGAAAGAATAACATGTTTTATAACGATTTGTTTCTGTTGCATACTTACAGTAACATTTGGATATATCTATTTCAGTCATAGAAGCTTTTAGGTTTCTCTGTGAAGGGCTTTGCAGTGCCCAGAGACCACTTGTACATATAAAGAATATCTGGCCAAACATATTTTGGATGGTTACCTGTTAAGGATTGGTCTCTTTAGATTGTCTTTTTTCATTTTTTCTTATAATAAATCATAGATAAAAGGCCTGGCAAAGGAATAATAATAGTACTTTCTTACCATTGCTTAGTGTAATATTCGGCCCAGAACCATAAATCAACCATTTTAATGAATCGCCCTGTGTGCTGTTTTTATCAACATAACAACATCAGAATGATTGGCCTACAAGGACAGACACTCTAAATCCCAGGTAAACAGAGGTGCAGGTATTCATGGACGTCTTCTGTTATAACACTGACATATCGATTTACCTGACTCGTAAACAGCCCCAGAGATTATACGTATTTCAGCTACTATGGAGGCAGTTGTATTGTCAACGACACTGAAGGTTCAGCGGGAACACTGACAATGATATTGTAATATTGAATACTCTTCTTGACTCCAGGCTACACTACCTCTGCCCTGAACAGATGTCTACGTTGAGAGGAAGATACCTGAGTAAAAGTCAGCCCTTATGTTTGACTATCAATTACCATAGTGGCCATAATGATTCTTTCTCAGGGTATGTGCTCAGTTGGAGAACCTTTTTTCACCTTTAATACCATTTACACTTGTCACTGTGCTGTCCACTATGGTCAGACAGTCGCCATTAGAATTATTATCCCTGTTAATGTTCAGATGCAAGGTTAGGTATGCACATTTTCAGATTGTTTAAACACAAAAGTACAAATATTATTAATCATTATTACATATATTACATCAAACTCCTATCTCGGCAAATACCCGTTCCAACATTTTATCTGTCTATGAAAAAGAAGTGTTGCCTCGTTTAACATGATTTGACAATCAAAACAGCAAGATAAATATTGTCATATTGAGAATTGAATGTCATAAATACGATTTAAAGTAGGAAACTGTGTATAAAATGATTATCAATATATGTCTCACACAGTGATATGAAACACTGGTTTACATTGCAACGTCTACAACTGGAATATCAGACAGGACAAGCTTCTACACTCACTCGGGTCAGGTGTGCTAATGTGGTTTCGGTACTGGTGCACTCATTTCATCTATACAGTAGCACAACGTCACAGCAAAACGATTATTTATCCATTTTCTGTGGTAAGACAAACATATGTACATTATATCACACATTGCTTGATAAATTAAAACAAAACAGAACTGTTCAATACGGACCAGTGATCACGTGACAGCTCGGAGAGTGTCGATGTCAGATTCTCTGCCGCCATCTTTCAACTTGACGTTGGTGCATGGTTTGAAATGCGCTTTTGTAAAATGCGCCCCTTGTACTTCCATTGTTCTGTTTGAAAGTACCCGTGAATCTAACGACATCACGCGACTACCAATATTTGGGCTCGGTTCGGTTATGTACGTGTCAAAACTAGGACTAATCCCGGATGTATAAGAAGAGTTCCTGGAACTGTTCTGATTAGAATCCTTCACTTCCTCCAATCGCATGTCACTTTCCATATTACGTGGTAAACTGTTTCCGGCATCCGTTGTAGGCGAGTTATCTCCCTTTGAAGAGATCGCTTTCAAAGGACTCCCTCTTGAGAAAGGAAAGCTGTTGTTTGCATATGCCATGTATTTGGTTGAAGATTCATCCACCCTGTCGAATAATCCATTATGAAAAGCAGATTCTAGTACACCCGTCCTTGGGCTCTGTATCCCCGAATCAATTTGAACAGCCTCGACTTGACGTAAGTTTCGGTCAAAGGCCACAGGAAGGACTTTCCTGCCACGTGACTGTCTCCAACTTTGCTTTTTCCGCTTGTTAAGGTCTCGACCCTTCCTCAACATCTCCTCCCCTTTAGTCAGAGTTAAAGGTCGGTTGAGATCATGAAACATATTAGGGATGTTAGATTGTGGAAAATATGGCCCTTCGGAAGATATAAAATCCAGATGGCGGCGACACATCTCCATATTGACCTCCATCTCAAATGTTAGTTGTTTTTCAAGTTTCGTTGGAGGTCCATTTTCACTTAGGATCTGTAGAGCGTTCTTAGTCTGGATGCCCCCTATATCCACACTAACGCTTTGCTTCATACTGAATGGTTGACTCAATCTATGATTAATCGGCTTCATCGGAGAACGTACTAGAGCACGACTACCAGTACTGGACACGGATGATACATCACTGCTGACCACCGATGATTTGCTCTGACTGTTTCTTGACTCATGCCCATCAACAACTGACCCTTTACCTGTATGAGGTGCCCGGTAATGTTTCTCAGGAAGCCGTTTGCCAGTTCGCTTCCACTGTCCTGGCTGGCTGTATTCGTCTATAGGGTTGAGGTATGTGAGCTGAGTACGCTGGACACCGGGTGTCCGTTGTACTTTACCTCCGTGTATTTTCATATCCTGGTGTCTTGCTGTCATAACGTCCGTCACTGCCTGCTTGGCAAGGCTGTATTGTCTGTTGGGATTGTCATCACTTGTGGCGTCCTGGAGCGTGGTCTTTGTCCTTTCAACACGAGGTATGAATTCCGGAATGAGAGCGTTCAGTCTTTGGGGACGACAGTTGTAGCTGAAATCTATACTTGGGTGCAGTTTGATTTTATATCTCGGGACATTTAAATCCGACAGTCTTGATTCACTTGAGAAACCCCTCTCTCCGCCGAATAAATACTTAGCAACAAGCGCAGCGTTATTTTCACTCTTGGCGAGCTCTTCCCCAAGCCCATTTTCAAACAGGATCCGTCGTTCAATATTATTTTCTCCTCCTGCACTTAGGGGCTTGTCATAGAACTCGGGTAGACTCTTTTCTCTTCTCCATACCTGTGTAGTAAACGGTTTTAGTTCTACCACCGGAAGTGGCTTCTCTACTTCAGATGCAGCCATGTTTTTGCCTTTGACACCGTTTGCGAAGTTTGAAGAATGGGACACCACCTCCGTGGTTCGTGATCCGCTAAGACGAGGTTCAGCCATGCTGAAACATACATTCATTACCTTTTACGCATTTCCTTAAGCCGGACATCTCTGACCTCCGTATTGCCTCGTGGTCCAGCAGGATAACACACGCTTATCATCCACCCTCGTTGTTAAACTGTCCCTCCTCTGCGGCACCACACATAATATATATCTCAGTCAATGAGGACGGTGTACGGTTCGGAACCATGATACATCTGTCCTATCTTCAATTGTCCTTCATAGTTACCCTCACTCACAAGATACATGCATAACTCGTCTCAGTGTAAGGGCCTTCACAGGAGATATCCTCACGTCCACGGCACGGCAGTCTATGTCCCCCTCCATCGTTACCTAGCGAGGGTAAGGACGCACCCACAGCCCCCTCACTACCGCCGTGGGGTCACAAAAGACGATCAAGTATCTGTCACTGGTTTAAAATCTCTCGGGAAGCTACCCATTTAACGCTAATTCAAAGTTCTCAAATCAAAACGTACCCTTAGTAGTATTTGCTCGGCTGTTCCAGCCCGTGGGTATAGTGTGTCACCACAGACCACTCCAGGTGGGTGACTGAAGGCCGTAGCAACTGACTAAACAATGAGCACTTTAGTCGCCAACATACGACCCATGTACTCACTGGAGCAGAATAGCCTGTGAGACGCTCGTCCTACCGTGGTTTATACTTAGTAATACTATGGCTTTGTGCAACACTAATTCCCATATAATCTCCTGCAGGTAATCCTGTTTTATTCCCGGCAAGAGTCGATAGGCTGCTGGCGTTTATTGGAATCGAAATACTAGACGGACATTATTAAAGTCCCACAGATATTTAGAGGGCAGTTCCCATCAGATTATCAACAAATAAGACGGTGATATAGACTGGTGGCGAAGGTTGTGATTGATTTTATTGTATTGACAAATTGTTTCATAGACGCTGTTTTGTATTGAGCTGGGGATTTTCGTTACGGACACTTCTATGGAACATAATTTCTTTTCTGCATGTGAATATATCATGTGTTGACCATCCATTGACCATCCAGATTCCCCATGACGATACATTGAGGCAGGGGATTTGACATTCTTGAGCCGAAGTGTTTACATATCTAAAGTGATAGGGTGTGTATTATGCATATGGAAATATGATAAGGGTTACAGCAGTGTATATATGCATTACGTGTCATGTGGGCCGTGTTATTGCCGACATTAACAATTCTAAATATTGATGTTAAATTTAAATTAATTTTATGCTAAAGACTTTGTATGTTATATTTTTTGCAGCGATATTTGATGCGTGTGTATGTGTGTTTGTGCGTGCGTGTACGTGTGTTTGCGCGCGTGTGTGTGTGCGTGTATGTGTGTTTTGTTTATGTCTCACTTAACAATATTTCCGCTTTACAACAACGTAATGATAATCAAGTATAAATCCAACAAATCCAGTGAAGGATATTATGAGCAACCAACGGCCCATGCCTTCAACTAACTGACAGAGTCTGCCAACCGTTAAGTCACCTCTGAAATCCACCACAATCTGCTCGAGACGTATTCCAACCCTGTATCCACATGAATTACAATTAGAACATGATAATGTTCTGTAAATACAAGTAGTTGTAGGAATGTATTACCATGAGTGAGGAGTATATGTTCTTCTTTTTTATGTTGTATTTTCATTGTTATTATTCTTGTTGGCGTTGTTATCATTATTACTGAGTGAGTGAGTGAGTTATTATTTAACGTCACATCGGCAATATTGCAGCCATATCGTGACGAGAACATATTTGATTTTGAAGTGGAATACATGCATAATATAAAAACCTGTCGACGAAGGACAGTAAAACAACTAGAATATCACAATTAGAATTAAAACTAGCGTGGAAAGTTTAAAACTAATAGCATCATTATTATTGACGCATTGATCACTCATTATAAGTGACACCAACTTGCTGTGGCATGAATATTGGACCGCCTCCGCCCGGAGAGGGGAAGGTCGCGGATTCGATCCCCGGGCGCGTCATACCAAAAAGACGTTAAAATATTGTATTTGTTGTTCCCTGCCTGACGCTCAGCATTAATGGGTACAACAACGACTTGTCGGCTCGGAGGCAGTATAATGTGTCTGAGTGGGGTATTCATGCTTAACTGCGGCATGGGGGCGGTGGGGTAGCCTAGTGGTTAAAGCGTTGGCTCGTCACGCCGAAGACCCGGGTTCGAATCTCCACGTGGGTACAATTTGTGAAGCCCATTTCTGGTGTCCCCCGCCGTGATGTTGCTGGAATATTGCTTAAAGCGGCGTAAAACCAAACTCAGTCAGTAACTGCGGCATGGTATCTCAGTGAGCTAGCACTATAAAACCAGCTTAAGTCTGGACTAGTACAAGCAGCCACACATACACACGTCGTCATATGACCGAAATATTCATAAGTGCGACGTTTAACCCCATTTTACCTCACCTCACCATGAATGTTGCTTGGAACACTTAAATGTACAAAATGGTATAAGTTTGTGTTACCTATTTCAATGAATCATCAACATGTAAAAACGACCCAAACAATAAATCTTGAGGTTGATACTCAGCTTGTTTACAAATGTCGGCGACAATACAGTCACGTGATTGACGTCGTTGGACCACCGCACATTAAACTTATTGTTTCCTGCTGTTGTTTACTGACTTGCGAAAGAAACAGGTACTCATATTGCAAACACTAGGAGTTCGTGTTGACAAGATAGAAATACAAGTAATGTCATTGCCAAAAACTAATTTAGTGGAGTAGGGAAATATCGCCACAACCAATGTAATGCGATAAGGAGGAGTTGGTTTGTTGTTTTACGCCGCACTCCAGCTATATATCGGCGGTCTGTAAATAATCGAGTCTGGACCAGACAATCCAGTGATCAACATCATGAGCATCCTTCTATACAAATGGGATACGATGACACGAGTCAACCAAGTTAGCGAGCCTGACCACACGATCCTGTTATTCGCCCCTTACGACAATCATGGGTTGCTGAAGACCAATTCTAACTCGGATCTTAACGGGTCTATATGTTACAGGATAGGTGAGGTGAGGAGAAATTGGGTTTAACGTCGTGCTTGAGAATATTTCGCTCATATGACGACGTGCATGCATGTGTATGTGTATGTGCGGCTGCTTGTACTAGCCCAGACTGAAGCTGGTTTTATAGTGCTAGCCCACTGAGATACCATGCCGCAGTGAAGCATGAATACCCCACTCAGACACATTATACTGACTCCGAGCCGACCAGTCCTTGTTGTACCCATTAATGCCGAGCGCCAGGCAGGGACCAACAAGTACCATATTTTAACGTCTTTTGGTATGACGCGGTCGGGGATCGACCCCGCGACCTTCCGCTCTCCGGGCGGACGCTCTAACCACTACACCACGGAGACGGTCTACAGGATAGGTGGGGTGTAGAAGTAAGAGTGTTGGTTCGACACGCCTATGGTCTGAGTTCCATTTTCTTCACGGGTACAATGTGCCAAGCCTGCTTCAGGTGTCGCCAGTCATGTTATGGCTTAGACTGTTGTTGACAGCGGCATATCACAATACTCACTCAATCACGTCCGCTATCTTAATTCCTCAGTAACAGTCAGGTCTGGTGGGAACTTTTGTAAATTAAACCCGGCCCTCAAATAAAGGCCAATTTAGCAATAGTGAGTGAGTGAGTTTAGTTTTACTCCGCTTTTAGCAATATTCCAGCAATATCACGGCGGGGGACACCAGAAATGGGCTTCACACATTGTACCCATGTGGGGAATCGAACCCTGGTCTTCGGCGTGACGAGCCAACGCCTTAACCACTAGGCTGCCCCACCGCCCCCCAATTTAGCAATAGATAGTCATTACCCACTTTCACGTTTGTACAGCATAAAGTCTACTAAGGTTACCCATCCCTCCTCGTCACTTCCGAGTCTATTAGCCCTAATTCCAAATGCGAGTTTTATTAAAACTGACGTTTACATGAACCAGAGATATGAACTAAGGAAAGCCTGTAAATAATGGGATTTGGATGAGATAGCCAGTGTTTAATGTGAGGTAGTTTGATGGTTGTTTAGCTACTGGGGTTATAACATTCCTAAGTTATTAGTTTCATTTTCTCATAACCAATTTCAATTTACACTATAATAAATAAAGCACTCAAATAAATCCAATTTGCGAGCCGTTACATGAAATCAAAAGTATGGGGGGAAAGTAAGATTCTATTATGATCATAGAGAAACAAGCTTAAGCCTTCCTCCACATTATCTTGAACGTGGATCTTGACTTTGCTGAAACACTGTCCGGTTTCCCATGTTAGGATAACCTATGCTGGTCATAAAAGGACAAACTGGATCGGGTTGGCATGACTTTATTGATATCACTCACTGGGTCGCTCGTATATTTCTACGTTACTGGAATAATACTGAGTGTGGCGTAAAAAGCCAAATAAACAAAACACAAAGACATCTTTGCTGGGGGGAATTCTGAGGTCAGAATTGTCAGTATGGTGGGTCATACAGTAGCTTTGATATTTCAAGCAAGGCTGGTTTATCCAAGAGAATCTCAATACGGTACAGACAATCACTCCCCACTCATGTATTGGTGCAGTCCTTGACAGATCGACTGCTATGTTACCATTGAGTGGGGCATTGGAGTAAGGGTCCTCGCTGATTCGAATTGGTATGACGTCACACATCAGGGTGCCGTTGTACAAAGCGATCTTAGCGCTAAGGTGACCGTAACTCCCATACCTTAACATAGACTTGAGGTAGTCTAAGCGCTAAGGTGACCGTAACTCCCATACCTTAACATAGACTTGAGGTAGTCTTAGCGCTAAGGTGACCGTAACTCCCATACCTTAACATAGACTTAAGGTAGTCTTAGCGCTAAGGTTGTTTTGTACAACGGCACCCAGGGCTTCAAACAACGACCTTCCGATCTCCCAGCAGTTGTTCTAGGCGGTCCAGTGTGATTTTAATCGGACTCACTAAGAATCGCTGAGGAATGTAACTGTCAAGGGGCTTTTAACTGAAGAAAGATGACAAAATGCACTTGATACTCGAGGATGGTTTCACCTATATGGTCATCATTTTGGTTGGTTGGTTGGTTGTTGTTGTTTTACGCCGCGCAAAGCATTATTCCAGCTATATGGAGGCGGTCTGGAAATAATCGAGTCTGGACCGGACATTCCAGTGATCAACAGCATGAGCATCGATCCACGCAATTGGGATACAATGACATGTGTCAACCAAGTCAGCGAGCCTGACCACTCGATCCCGTTAGTCGCCACTTAAGACAAGCATGGGCTACTGAAGACCAATTCTAGCCCGGATCTTCAAAGGTATCATCCTTAATTGGCAGTTAGAGAAGGTCCTTGTATGGTCCCATGAATGGATTGGCTGTTGTTCAGTACAATTCCATACTGAATTAGCGTACAATTTGTTAAGGGTTGCATGATCCAGCCGTGACAGGATCTGCGTATTGTAACTTGTCCCTGCTGGTGTTGAGCCGCTTGCCTCGCCCAGAGCTAAGTAGCAATATTACGATCTTTACGCAACAGTCAACGAAAACCTGTTTAACGTAGGTTGTGGGATCAAACAGTCGGATTCGATCCGATAATGAACTTTGGTTGGTCAACACGCCATGGGTGTTAGAATAGGTCCACTTCAACCTATGCTGGGAGCAAGAGGCATCTTTAAGGGCCAGAATCGGTTACTTGGTTAATCGGCGTGGATCGTTGCTCACGATACCAGTCAGTGTATTTTCTGGTTCAAGTTCCATTATGTCGTTGACTCAGAGATGGAATATTAGCGAATGACAAACAAACCGTACAGTGTTCGTGAATGCTTTGAGGCAATGGTGGCCCGTTGTCTGAATCGCCGCAAGTTCGTCCCTTGGTTACGTCACAAACCATAGACGAAATGAAGATCCGGGCTAGAATTGGTCTTCAGTAACCCATACTTGTCGTAAGAGGCGATTTGGTGGTCAGGCTCGCTGACTTGGTTGATACATGTCATTGTATGCCAGTTGCGTGGATCGATGCTCATGTTGTTGATGACTGGATTGTCCGGTCCAGACTCGACTATTTACCGACCGCCGCCATATATATAGCTTGAATATTGCTGAATGCGGCGTAAAACTAAATTCACTCACAAACCATGGATTGTTGGTTTGCCATAAAGGGGTTTCTAGGCTTGACAGCGCCGTACTTCATGTTCGTGGATATCACCAAAATGGTAAGCGTCCGAGAACTGCATCATGTCGGGGTTTCAACCCTCATTTACCTGATCCACGATGTTTCACTGAAATACTCCGCAGAGCACCGATAAACCTACCACACTCACTGACTGTTCACCAAACAGACCTAATGACCCTAAAGTACATTTATCACTTTTTACTGACATTATCGATCTCGTTGGTTTATCTCAATCACCTGATCAGATCTCTCCGATATGTGGGCCCATTCAACATTCAGTGCACATGCGGGTACATTTCAATTGCAATACATTACACCAACAATTGCCGTGTATGTGTGGTTGATTCTGGTCAGAGTATAGATGACAGGTGGCAATGGTAGTATAGTACCACATCCAACAGTCTCATATGTGAGAGTTGTGCATAATATTAATGACTGACTGAGCATGGTTTTACGCCGTTTTTAGCAATATTCCATCAATATCACAGCGAGGGACATTGTGAAATTGGTTTCACAAATTGTACCCGTGTGGGGAATCGAACCCGGGCCTTCGGCGTGAGGAGCGAACACTTTAACCACCAGGCTACATGAATTGTGTTACCGTTGTCTTACCTAGGCTGCATATATAACATCGGTGTATTTATATACACATATAAGTAACACTTTTGTTAGGAACTCAATCGACAATGGAAGGTCACCTTTTTCTATTTTGTTACTCAACTGAAGCGAACTTGACAAATAAGGTCACCTTTTAAGCGTTGTTTTTGGGGTGTATTTTTTTGTGGCTTTTGTGGTGACTAAAACGCTTAGCTACCATTTCTGATAAGCCTGCTAAGAATACCATGCGCTCTGTCGTTGGTTTAACGCTCAAGATACAGTGTTTGAGGTCAATACGTTTATGAAAACAAACAAAACTTAATATTTTGGGGGCACTGTGGTAGGTCAGTTGTTAAAGTGTTCACCCGTCACGCCTGAGACCTGGGTTCGATTCCCCACCTGGGTACGTTGTGTGAAGCCCATATCACATACTCTCTGAACCCTTTTCGTTTAAGCATTCTTTTGATATCGGAAAACAAACTGATCTGCACTGGGATGTGAGAAAAAGTGTAACTCTTAACATAGGTATCTCTTTACAAAAATACAAGGATTTTGTCCAGATAAATGATCAGCTGCATCAAGATTTTGCGGTACCACGAGTGCCGTGAACAGCCTTTTAAAACAGCCTCAACAATTATAACTATATACCTTGCTGTTCGTGTGCAACACTAGAAATATGCAGAGTACCAATTAAAAAATGCAGAAAAATATAAAAAATGTCACTTACAAGTACACCTCGTTTTGTGGAATAACTGGCTTTGAATTATCTCTTAGTTGCCATGGTTGCGGGTTCATTGGGGGGTTTTTTTGGAGCGTGTGAATGAAAATTATAAACAGTGCTAGAATATTATCCATGTCAGGGTTCAAAGAATTCTCGTATGATGGTTGGGTATATTTTGTTATTTGTTGTTTTCAGTCAGAGAACCAATGACCAGTACTACCCATATCCATAATCCAGCTGATCAATGGTCCAACAATCAATATCTTTCTTTAATCGATTTCCAATTACTTTCGAAACACACTTTCCCCATAAGAATAATGGATCGCCAAATGACGAACAATGTATCATGGTATATGGCTAAATGGCGAATAATGGCCATAATATTCGACTAAATGGCGAATAATGGTCATAATATTCGACTAAATGTGAATAATGACTATGCTACGCGTCCAACTGGCCAGTAAGGGCATTATGTATAACACAAAGGCGTTTCCGAGAATATCATCAACCATTCACGTTAGGACGAAGATATTTTCTTATGTTTTCGTAAACAAGGGATTTCGCAAAATACCAGCTATAGTCGTAAACTGGGTTCAGTTGATCTTCACACCCTTGACTTATAAATCAAGGGCTGATGAAAGGAAATTGCAATATGGGAAAGCGAGAAGTGGAAGACACTTCTTGTGGCTTAACTGTAATCAACGCTGGGTAGAACGAACCAAATCGGATAGACCGAATGTGAGCTAATATGTCACTACGTCATAATCTCGAATGGTTACAGCAGAACATTTCACGTGATCAGGGACAACCTTGTAAACATACTATGATAGTGTTAACCCGTCACGCCTAATGACCGGGTTCGATGCCCAGCGTGGGAATAAACGTGTAGCTGATTTCTGATGCCGTGGACGAAATTATTGTTGGATAACGCCAGTGAATGTAACATGAAGATAACGAACTAGATGTTAGATCCCTTGCTATATAATAGTCAATAATTGCAATGATATACGATATGAACCAGTGATGATGTCGGGTAAGAATACACGAAATTCCCCTAAAGCAAACCCGATGCTTGTCGTAAATTCCACTAAATGAATCTGGGTACATTATTGTAAGGCCTGGTGGCTTGGTTGGTTGTATGTCATCATGCTCCTAATTGCATGGGGTGATGCTCATGACGTCCATCCTTGTGTTATATGGTCCAGGTACATACCGCCGTAATATAATATAATATACACTTAGAAGCGTATTGGTCGTTCAGTATTTGAAATGGGCATCAATACAAGAAGTGATTACTTCTTATTGACCAGCTATCACTTATTTTATAACACGAGTGTTGAAAATATGTTTAGCGATATCACCCTCAAGGTATAGTAGTGGTGGAATTGGGTTTAACGTCGTGCTTGAGAATATTTCACTCATATGACGACGTGCATGTGTGTGTATGTGTATATTTATATGTGTGGCTGCTTGTACTAGCCCTGACTGAAGCTGGTTTTATAGTGCTAGCCCACTGAGATACCATGCCGCAGTGAAGCATGAATACCCCACTCAGACACATTTTGCTGACTCCGAGCCGACCAGTACTTGTTGTACCCATTAATGCCGAGCGCCAGACAGGGACCAACAAGTACCATATTTTAACGTCTTTTGCATATGACGTGGTCGGGGATCGAACCCGCGACCTTCCGCACTCCGGGCGGACGCTCTAACCACTACACCACGGAGGTGGTCCCCTCAAGGTATAGACTGATCATGGCCTTGAGAGTACAATCAGAGTTGTGTGCCAGAGACAGAGTATACTATGATTGGAAGAGCGATACCCTGTGGTGTCACGTACCAACTGAATATAAATACTCTCTGTTGTATACAAACTCTTGACTTTTCACGCCCGTGAACATCCTCACCCAGATTTTACTGAGGAGTTTAGGACGTTTTGAGGGGTTGTTTTATCCTCTTTACCTCAATCACAAACTTTATTTGACCATTTGAAAACGTTCGAAGTGATTCGCGGCATAAATCGTTCGATGTTGGGTTTGTTTTAGGTGTACGGCATTGAGGACGACGTGTTATTCATGTCAGCACGCCCGCGTTTGACCTGTCAAACCGACAGAAGTGTTTACTCGGTACACAATGTGATATTACATGTTTGACTTTATGATTGAATACCAAAGGATAAATATTTACTTGTTTTACAAGCAACATGCTTGTAGGCATGCACTTGAAAAGGGTTGAAAAAATGACAGGCATAACCAATCGATATTTCTGTAACCAGGATACTATGTTTAACATCCATTTCAACTGCATGCGTTACTGCTTAATTCTCTTCTCATAAATATATCGTAATATGTGGGATCTAACATATAGATGATCCATACAAATCTGATGTACGTATTATGTATACGAATAAAGTTGAAATTGTTAGTCACTTTTCATCATATTCTATCTGCAAAGTTACATCACAGTATACTGATTTCTTTCCGTAGTTACAGATCTGTATATCGTCCGTGTTTGAAGACATTTGTTTGATGATCGACTTATTTTAATCGTGTCAGCTAATCGATTTCCAAATCATTACCTCGTACAATATTCATGATCAATATATCCAACAATATCGCGGATAAACGATGTTATAACCCTGGCCAATGTTGTGTTATTTTGCATAGGTAACGTGCTACACAAGTTGACTCTGAAGCGAAGTATTCGATTTCCAGTTCTTGTGAAAGGAGAACTGGAAAATTCAAGTTTTTTTAACAGCACAAATTCAATGCTAAGGCCAGTGAACCTGTACAGATACGAACGCCGTCTCCTGGCTCAAATTTCATTACCCTGAGTGTTGACACGCTTAGTGCAGAAAGATACGTCACTACTCGTTGTCCCTCGCGTCATTTCAGGAGGGTGATGAAAGACTTTATTCTTCGCTATGTTATTCCTGGACATTCCTGTTGACTACGGGGAAAAGGCATTCGTCGTAAATCGCATCTTTACGTAACCATGAAGCAATTCGAAATATTCCGGAATTGGAATCGAGAGATATTAAATTCGACCGTCTTGTCGACCTATGATTTATTGACTTCTCGCCTGATGTCATATAAAGAAATGCCACGCGAATTACCCGGCTGGGCTTGTATATATGCCAAGACATGAGGGTACTGAATATATATAGACCTCCATGTATTTTTTATGTAGGCCTTATGAATAATTCAAGAGGGTAAAGCTACCCATGGTCTCAGCCTGGTTCCTTGGGTCTGTTGCGCCTGCGCTAACGCTCCGACACTGACCCAGCCTGGTTCCCTGGGTCTGTTGCGCCTGCGCTAACGCTCAGTGTCGGAGCGTTAGCGCAGACGCAACAGACCCAGGGAACCAAGCTACCCATGGTCTGAGGTCGCAGCTCCCATATTCTGTACTTTCTCTCCAAGCGACACACCGATTTCGCTGTTATGGGACAACAATGTTAACATGATTTGTTAATAGGTTATGTAAAGGCGATACTGTGGGGACATCGGCCAGACAACAAAGCACTCTTTGAGTCAGCGGAACTGAGGTTCTGATGGTCATGATGTGTGATCTAGCATATATCACCATTATGCCCGTTGCTCTGAACACCGTGTTGTTTTTGTTCCGAGGTCCCGACAAGACGACCCGTGAAGCTCCGGGTAAGAATTGATCTTCAGTAACCCATGCTTGTCGTAAGAGGCGACTAACGGGATCGGGTGGTCAGGCTCGCCGACGTGGTTGACACATGTCATCGGTATCCCAACTGCGTAGATCGATGCTTATGCTGTTGATCACTGGATTGTCTGGTCCAGACATTTCAGTGTTTTGTTGAATATATTTTCACCTCAGACTGGAACATTATAAATATGAAGATGATTTTCGTGAATACAAAATATTTATGAAAAAAACCAACATGCATATGCATGATGTATTTCGTTCATGTTACACGTATATTGTTTGCAAACGCCTAATAAGCCTTTACGGGGACAAGTATCGAGAAGATGTTTTATTCTCATAACCTACTTATCTCATTCTGTCGGTTATCCATACAGAACAAAATCTGTATAATTGTTTGGAGAAGAATGGAACAAAAGTTACACAGTGTCATTATAACATACATGCTTGCAGTAGTGAGTTTAGTTTTACGCCGCACTGAGCAATATTCCAGCTATATGGCGGTGGTCTATACCAGGCATTCCAGTGATCAACAGCATGAGCCTCGATCTGCTTGCAGTAATTGCATGTACATGTGAGTGTGTGTGTACGTGCGTGCGTGCGTGTATATATATATATGGGTGAAGTTAAGGGGGTTAGTGGTTAAGGCGTTCGCTCGTCACGCCGAATATCCGGGATCGATTCCCAACATGGGCACAATGTGTGAAGCCCATTTCCCTTGTCGGTAAGAGTTCCTCCCGTTCCCCCATCCCAAATAATATGTATAAATATTCTAGAATTATAAACAATACTTAACACAACAATTACTAGAGAACTCACAAAATGATTAAAAGTCCAAAATTTAAGTTAGGGCTAGGTTTAGGGTTAGGTTTAGGGTTAGGTTTAGAGTTGGGTTTAGAGTTGGGGGAACGGAAGGAACACTTTCCTTCACCTTTTATGTGTATCACTTCTAAATGCCCTTGAAAAACTTTAAGCATTATCCCAGTTTGTAATTCTTCTGACTTGTTAATCTTATGCTTCACGTGCTGCACGCTTTTCTCATTCGAAAACAACACGTGCGCGCGCCAGGTGACTCCAGGTCGTCTGACGGAGGTCCCGGGCTGAGACTCGGCATCAGATATGTAAGTAGGTTACTTGCTTACATCTCCATTGTTTATGTTAAAGTTACTGTGAACGATATAGTACTGTCAAACAAATCTTTAAGATCAGCACTGTAGCAGATCGAACTTATCCATGATTTCAAAACGGCAGGACATCTATTGGTAGTCTCTCTATATATAGCACTTGTATGTAATTTCAAAACCGATAATGATAAAGAAGATTGTACTACCAAAATAAATAGTGTGAATCGTGGGAAAGAGTTCCTTCCGTTCCCCCAACTCTAAACCAAACTCTAAACCTAACCCCCCCTAACTAAATTTTGGACTTAACTTGTGTTAACTTTTGTTTATTTTGGACTTTTAATCATTTTGTGAGTTCTCTAGTAATTGTTGTGTTAAGCTTTTGTTTATAATTCTAGAATATTTATACATATTATTTGGGATGGGGGAACGGGAGGAACTCTTACCGAATCGTGAAATCTAATATCCCGAAGTCATTGGATTTCTGCAATTCACGAAGTACAAGTAAACATTTACTGGACTTTTCATTTAAAGTGATCTGAATGCCTTGTGGCAAATAAGAAATACCTGTCTACTTGGTTTGTTTGTTACATGCTATGAAAGGACATACATTGTAAATTATGAGATTGTGTTTAAACTGGAGTTATTCAGAGTAATTTGGTACCAGTGACTTTCCGGTGTAAACGCAAGCCAGGAACGGAAGGCATGGGTGATTTTATGGATACTTCAGTCCGCCACTCAATCTGAGTAATTTCTTACCCTGACCCGTGACTGTAAATGGTCTTCTGCAACCCATGCTTGTAACAGGTTGGGGGGCGGTGGGGTAGCCTAGTGGTTAAAGCGTTGGCTCGTCACGCCGAAGACCCGGATTCGAATGCCCACATGGGTACAATGTGTGAAGCCCATTTCCGGTGTCCCTCGCCGTGATGTTGCTGGAATATTGCTAAAAGCGGCGAAAAACCAAACTCACTCAGTCAGTGAGTCAGTCAGTCAGTGTAACAGGTTGGGGAAACCTACCGATCGGAAAATAATAGGCGAAACGGAATATTATAGGACGTTCTGCCTATAATTATGATATTTATCAAATAAATTTGAGGTGGTGCATTTCCGCATTCAAGTTTTGGTGTCCTAAGGTTTTCATTCAAACCATTTTTGAGAATTTTCATCACATAATAAAGGAGTTTGGAAATTGCTCATTAAATATAAATCTATAATATTTCTGACAATTTTCACTAAAAATTAATGATATAGTCAGTTTTAGTTTTCAAAAGGAATATCTATGCAAAATTCTGTTCTTAATGAAACATCTTCTCCTGAACATGATATAAATTTCCATTTTGTCCAAAAACTTATTTTTTTTTTAGCTGAGCTGAGGTCCATTAACTATTCATCTCTATGATCATATAAAACAATTTCGTGCGGTAATTGATAGTTTGTGAAATAATTATAAACATGTTCAAATATAGCCCGATCGGCCCTTAGCAAAATAGGCCTATATAGGCCTATCCTGTTCGGCCTATTATAGGCCGATCGGTAAGTTTCCCCAACCTCCTTGTGAAACTAACCGGTTTGTGCCTGCTGGCTCCTTGACTTGGTTAGTACATGTCATTGGTAGATCGATGCTCTTGATGTCAATCAATGGATAAGCTGGTCAAGGTTCGATTACTTACAGACTGACGCCATATAGCCGAATATAGTCACATTTGTAGTGTTAAAAAAATCACATTAAACCTAAACTATATGTTTCGCTTTTCACGAGTGTTGAAACACTGACGACCATTTAAAAAACCCTGACTTAAAGTGTGACCCGCCACTACTGTCAGGTGAAATATAATCATCGATTTTGATAATTCAGATGTAGGGTTTTTGCTTGACATAATATGGCGTCTAAGTAAACTTAGGCTCAGTATTATTCGTTACACTGCTATACAGTATGGCAGTGTAACGAATAACACTGAGCCTAAGTTTACTTAGACTGACATAATATGGTACTTCTGAGGTGCTTCTTAAAAGGAAAACTTTACGGATTAAATAACAGAAACAAATGTACAAGGTCATCTGTGATAAATTTCTAGAACATGTTGCTGAGTTTTGTCATAAGCATGGTCTTAATTGGGGTTATATTTGTTTATTGTCTAACGCTGCACTCATATGGCAAGTCTTAATCAGACAATCCAGTGATCAACATCATGAGCATCCTTCTACGCAACTGGGATACGGTGACACGAGTCAATCAAGTCAGCGAGCCTGACCACCCGATGCAGTTAGGCGCCTGTTACGACAAGCATGAGTTGATGAAGACCAATTCTAACCCGGATCTTCACGTGTCACCTGAGTTATTCATTTGGGGGTCTTGCGAACATGTCACAATCCTTGAAACGGTGACCGTGTTCGGCAGATTGGCTCCAGGATTTTATGGGGGCTTCGGTCTTGTCACACAGTCACGCACATGTAGCATGGGGGATGTCTCCTTTCCGAGTTCGAAACATACCTCCGTTAACTAGCACCGAATGGGTACCCGATAGGATGAGACGTACTGTGACTGTTAACCTTCTTGCGCACCAGAAGCAGCGCTATGTTTGCATAATCCCGTGGGAGTTGAGAATGAAAGATCCTATGCACACTAATCCATTGACTGGGTTATGATTATACATCGTTTTATTTGCACGCTTGTTTGGGTCCCCTTGTTTGTTAGTTACTTAATGGACCGCCTCCGTGGTGTAGTGGTTAGAGCGTCCGCCCGGAGAGCGGAAGGTCGCGGGTTCGATCCCCGACCGCGTCATACCAAAAGACGTTAAAATATGGTACTTGTTGGTCCCTGTCTGGCGCTCGGCATTAATGGGTACAACAAGGACTGGTCGGCTCGGAGTCAGTATAATGTGTCTGAGTGGGGTATTCATGCTTCACTGCGGCATGGTATCTCAGTGGGCTAGCACTATAAAACCAGCTTCAGTCTGGGCTAGTACAAGCAGCCGCACATACACATACACACGCATGCACGTCGTCATATGAGCGAAATATTCTCAAGCACGACGTTAAACCCAATTTCACCTCACCTCACCTAGTTACTTAACGTCGCACTCAGCAATATTCCAGCTATATGGTGGCGGTCTGTAAATCGGGCCTGGACCAGACAATCCAGAGATCAACATCATGAGCATCGATGTACGCTATTGGGTTACGATGACACGTGTAAATCCAGTTCAGCGGGCTTGTTTTAGGGTACTGCGCATTATAAGCTGACTGTTAAAATACAAGGTGGATTGAAATAGCAGTCGTTGTGTAATTTGAATATAAATAATTTGCGTTTAAGGGGAGCTGTATGTTTTGGGTGTCCGTGTTCTGGGTTGAGGATTTTGCTTCTGGTAAATCCCTGAATACATGAAACTTTATTGGAAAACATTTGTGCCATATAACATTGTAGTCTGCGTTCTAATACCAGAATCGCCCTTGTAATGGGTAAGTCTGTGGTCAAGATGCCTTAACTCACTTTGGGCATCTTCACCACCACACACTACATGTCACATCGTGATACAACCTCAATGAAACGCTGTACCAATGTAAGTGGCAACGTGTTTTGTCGGGTAGTTAAACTCGGTATTTTTTCTATTTCATTGTGCTCTAGAAGCATGTAAGATTGGCAATAGTTCATGATACCACAGGTTTCCCTGGTCCATACTCGAATATTTACAAGCCGCCTATACTGGCATCAAAAATGAAATAAACGGCTTTAATCCCAGCTTGCTCACTCATATTTCAGGACCTTGAACAGAACTTGTGGTCGCAGCCTGAAATGGAAGTTCTCCGTCCTTCTGGTCGCTGGTGTGTTCAGCCTGCTTGCCTTCTTTGGGGAGTTCCAGAACAAGGCAATTGGCCGACTCTCACAGTATCAGTTCATAAGGACCCCTTATGCTCATATTCCGAATAAATCCGCAAGGAATACAAGTGGCACTTCCGGTATCAGGGACACACTGAGCAGATTGAATGGAACCCTTAAAGATGCAAGCACGGGACAATCCTCAAGGAAACAGGGGGTTGTTTCCAAGTCGGACAAACCTAAGCTACAAGCGACCCGTATGAAGTCACCATCTGCTGCTGGCAAAAGACATCAACCCCAAGCGAAAGTATCCTCAACAACATCCCCGAAGAGGTTTAAAAATAGACTTTTCAGTAATTGGAAACCCAAACGTTTATCTAAAACATTCAAACTTAGAGCCAAACGACACAGTAGTTTAGATCAACTTAACTCCAAACTGCAATCAAGACCTAAGGAAGAACCTTTATCCGACAAACATTATGGTCTGAAACTCTCCACCAGAACCAAACAGTACTCCTTTCTCCTCAATGTCTTAGGAGTTTGTGATCGTTCTACGGAGCTCGTTGTTATCGTATGCTCGTCACCCTCTAATCTTGTGAAAAGAACTGCCATACGGAAGACTTGGGGCTTGGTCGCCAAAGATCCGAAATACAAAATACGACTAGTATTCCTTGTTGGAAGAAGCCGCTCACCAAAATACCGCGCGCTTCTCAAAAATGAAAGTAGGGCATTTGAAGACATAATCCAGAAGGACTTTGTTGACAGTTACATGAATCTGACGCTCAAGTCGTTATCAATGCTTGAATGGGTGACGCACTACTGTAATTCCTCCAAGTTCATCCTGAAGGCTGATGATGACATGTACATCAACCTGCCCAATCTGATCAAGGCCCTCCACAGACGTAAAGGCGACACGTTTATTATTGGCCACCTTCACGATAAGGGGAAACCAGTACGTGACAAAAAATCCAAATGGTTCATTCCACGAAAAATGTACCGTAAAGATAACTACCCTCCGTTTACTGTGGGCGTGGCTTACTCGATGACGACCAAGGCGGCAAAACGACTTTACGCGAAAGCGCAGACGATGTCTTTCTTTCCCATGGAGGACGTATTCTTGACCGGAATTGTTGCTTCCGCTTCCGGTATACCTCGATACGATCATATCGGTTTCTATGACAAGTGGCGAAAGCCAAGCTGCGAATTTAAGAAGAAAATTGCTGAGCATAAACATTCGCCACAGGAGCTTTACCTGATACATACTTTGCTAACAGGAGAAGCTTGCCAATAGAGGAGATGGGGAACTCGTCGGATACTGGTGGTAGGATCAGGGCACTGAAAAATGTCGCATAGAGAACGCTCTCTCTGGGATTGGTGAAGACGAGTACAGCCAAGCAAAGAGATGATTTATATTCAGCTGAAAATCAGTCAGGTTATACTCCATCCGGTCGTTCCCGTAGACGGTGACGAACCGAAGCATGTAATATAGTATTACCTGAAGTTCATGTGCGTTGTCTTGTTAATTCGTGGGCAAAACTCTTTGGGGACCTGCTATCGCCCTGTCGTTCATAAGATTTACTTTGAATGTCCTCGCCCATGAAGATCCGGGTTAGAATTGATCTTCAGTAACCTATGCTTGTCTAACGGGATCTGGGGGTCAGGCTCGCGAACTTGGTTGACACGTCATCGTATCCCAATTGCGTAGATCGATACTGTTTGATCACTGGAGTGTCTGGTCCAACTCGATTATTTACAGACCGCCGCCATATAGCTGGAAAATTGCTGAGGACGGCGTAAAACTAGACTCACTCAGCCATTGAATGTCCCATGTATAACCACAAAGGGTAGTATGAAACGAGGTTCTCGTCCAAGGATAAAAAGGCTGTTCGGGCAGTATTGACTCTTAAATCTGGGGTATGTTTGGCACATATTCTATCTTTGATATTGTGCCAGAGCTTCGTCCAACCCACTTGGGGCATACGGTTTTACTGGAAGAAAGTTGTGACATGGAGTTGTGTGAACAGTAACGTCTGGATATTATAGTGGATGACAGCATGAGTTGGTTAAGTGAATTGGGGTTTACACCGCTTTTAGCAATATTCCAGCAATATCACGGCGAGGGACACCAGAAATGGGCTTCACACATTGTGCCTATGTGGGAAATCGAACCCAGGTCTTCGGCGTGACGAGTGAACGCCTTAACCACTAAGCTACCCCACTGCCCCGAGTTGGTTGAGAAACATGACATACGATAATCTGCCCTTCAAACCACCAGAAGTCAGTGTCTACAATCCATATGGAAGCCGTGAAGATCCGGGTTAGAATTGATCCTCAGTAAATCATGCGTGTCGTAAGAGGCGACAAATGGGATCAAGCGGCTAGGCTCGATGACTTGGTTGACACGTCCTATCCCAGTTGCGTAGATCGATGCTGATCACTGGATTGTCTGGCCCAGACTTGATTATTTACAGACAGCCGCCGGAATAGCTGGAATATTGCGTAAAACTATAGTTTGGCATGAAATGCATGTGGACCCGGTTTTTTGTAAATATCTCGTCATCCAATGACCCAATCGATCTCAAACTGTGCAAGTGGATGTTTTGTCAAGACAGCGTAATCACATTGTAAATCACCGATTTTATGCATTTGTATGAAAGAATCTGCCTATGTAACTGTCACCAAAATAAACAGCAGACCGCAGACTGCTTGCAGAGGGAGGGAGCCAATGACCTGTAACAACGGCAGCGTTGGGTCATAAAGGTAAATGCACGTGCAGTTCATGATATAGTTACCTGTGCACTGCACAGTGATAGACCGTTTGGATCATTCACATTGACTACTTCTAGCTGTCATCAGGAAAGCTTATTAAGATGATGCTAAACGTTTAATTAGAAATGTGTTGAATTTTTTTTTAAAAATAGAGCAAACGTAGCAAACCGATTTATAAGGTGTCGGATTACATGAAACGTACAACTTTTGCTCTTGGCATGAAAAAGAACATCGTGTTAAAAATTGTGAAAAATAAACCAACAACCAATAAACAAAACCTTGTACAAAAAGGTAGGCATCCAAAGTTAGATTCTTTTGACATCAGGGTCATCAGAGATGTCATTCGCCGTCTATTTGCTAGAAATGAACACCTCTTCATACCTGTCACGTGCACAGCTGACCTACATTGACGAACGTTGACCTTTATGACCCAACACTGCCACTGTTACAGGTCATTGGCTCCATCCCTCGGCAAGCCGTCTGCGTTCTGCTGTTTATATTGTTGACAGTTACATAGACAGATTCTTTAATACAAATGCATAAAATCGGTGATTTACAATGTGATTAGGTTGTCTGACAAAACATCCACTTGCACAGTTTGAGATCGATTGGGTCTTTGGATGAAGAGATATTTACAAAAAAACAGGTCCACATGCATTTCATGCCAAACTATAAACCATGTTATTCTCTTCGAACACTGATACCTATTAGTTCTTAGACCAGGTTAATCTTTGAAGCGAACGTAAAATAATTCGGTCCCATTAAGTAATTTTGTTACTTGGTTGACCGGGGTACTCTCTGCAATATTCCATAGATGCAACGAGGCATATCAATAATCGGGTGAAATATGTCAAATATCCATTAACTAACATAAGGAGGCCTTATGCCACCGGGTGCAATGAAGCCAAGCCTGATAGCCCAATCCATGTCTTCTATGTTAATTATTTGGTGGTTGTTTAATATTCCAGCATTATGGGTCCGTACATATCAAGTATGAACCTGACAATCCAGTGATCAATGCATTAGCATTAATCTACACAATTGGGATACCTTAACCTCGCAAGTAAGACACCTGATCCTGTTAATGTACTCTAACGTTGGTTGTTTAACACCGCACTCACCAGTATTCCAGCCATATGGTGGCAGTCTGTAAATAACATTCTGAACCAGATAATCCAGTGATCGAAGCATAAGCATCCTCACAATTACATTTTATAGGACACGATGACATGTGTTAACCAAGTCAGCAAGTATGACCACTCGATCCTGTTGACTCTTTACAAGGATGGGTTGATGAAGACCAATTCTAATTTATGTTAATTTAAGCTGTTTCTAATCAGGTTTAATGTCATTTACCTAAATATATTTTATTCCCTTTGGTTGAGTGAGGAAAATGGGATTGAAGTCACTTTGAACCATATTTCAGTTATATAGACAGCTAAATGACACCCTCAACATGCAAATCGTACTCATGAACAACCTGAAATGAACCATTCACAGCAAAGGGCACATCAGGTGTTAAGACTAATGAATCCCATGTCTCGGATGTCAAGGCTGGATTTACAATTGGTCTGAAAAGTCGTAGATGATGGTCTCGATCTTGCTGAAATAGTGTCCAGTGAGGGGTAGGCATTCACTTAAACACAACTTTCTGAAATAATGCACTCCATTGAAGAGATTATTCATTATCATTCCAACAATTCGGCCTTGTTAACTTTTTTCCAGATGTATTTTCAAAGCATAGGTTGTGTATCACAGAGTGAGTATGGTTTTACGCCGCTTTTAGCAATATTCCAGCAGTATCATGGCGGGGTACACCAGATATGGGCTTCACACATTGTACCCATGTGGGGAATCGATTGAGGGTCTTCACTTTAACTACTAGCAAAAAGCACAAAGACAACACAAACCAGAAGTTACACCAAATGAATATTTTACTATTGAATATGTACAATGTGTTGCTGCAGCAGCTGTTTTCAACACTATATGATTGATGGCCTCCTCTTGGACAACATTCTGAAACAAGCAAACAGTGATATTACTTCATTGCCCAGTTCATAAAATGACTGATAAACAAGACTGACTAACCATTCACCAGTAGGTGAAATTGGCTTTAATGTCTGGTTCAAGATATATATATGACAGTCAGATTGTGAAATCGGTCATTTCATGAAATAACTAAAAGGATCAGCCATTTCGCTGTTGGCTATATAAATAGGTCTGGACGTTTCCATCAAATTTGATGTAAATGTGCTTGATAACGATTGCCAATGTTTGTGATGCATGAAACTAGTGGTGTTCCGATGATAATTTTTTTTTCGAAAATCGATCGAAAAGATTAAAAATGATTATTGATTGTCAAATTTTTTTGGGATTAATCGGAATTTGGTTGCTTTGGTATAACACTTGAATAAGTATACTAACCATTTAATTTGATGAATATTCATGAACAAACATGCGCTCAACAGTGTAAAGCTATGCGCATTGTAAAATTTTTAACCACTTTTATTGTTTAATTACAATTCCATTGTCTTACTTGCATGCGTGCATTTTATTGCATGACGGTATTAGTTATAAAAAAAACGATTAGGGAAAAACCCCTAAAATTGATTACATTAAAAATGTATATATTTCGATCATAATCGATAATCGTTCACCACAAGTCCTCCGATAATCGATAGTGGATTTGGTTTCCGATTCCCAACACTACACGAAAATGCATTTTGTGGCCCAGACTCTCAGAAACACCAAACATGTCTAAGTCAGATACATGGGAAAGATCGTGCGAAACATCAGTATAAATGGCCAGTCCAACACTGCAATATCACTGGACATAAAGTCACACAGAGAGAATGCCATGGTTAACCAAGGAAGAAAGAGAATGAGCAGTAGGGATAATTGAATGGCTGACCCTCTTAGTCATTTTCACAATCTGAATGTAACATATAAACATGTACGTGTGTGACTGTTAGTCCTGATTTTATGGTGCTAAGATGCCATGCAACAGTTTAAGAAGGATGCCTTGTGGAGACACCAAACTGTACAAGTACCAACTTTTTAATGTCTTTCTAGTATGTGTCTGGTAATGTACAGAAATTATTCGGTTTCAGTGTTGTGATTATGGAAGAAGCAAGCATTAGCTTTGTATGAGGAAACCGATATATTTATCATCACTTACCAATGCTAGATGTATATGCCGACCCAGAGCAGCAGAAAGAGCACTCCAAAGCCCATAAACACGGAGGCAAATAAAGACACTAAAAGCTCCTTGTAGATATCTCGTGTAAACTTTGTTGATGTTACCTCATATCTGACCAAGCTAAGGAAATTAAACAGCACCATCCAAATATGATAAATTATCAAAAACGTTTAGTCCTCATATCTGATGATGAGTGACATACCACTAAAGGTATGTTTTAAACATGCACGGACATGGATTACCTCCCTTTGATTGAGATGGCTTATCACACTAACAGGGCCTTACAACTTGTCAGCATGATCAGATAAATACGCTCTAACATAATTTTTGTTAATCAGTCTTAATTGTAGCCACCATACTAATGGTCAAACTACTGACCCAGACCACTCCCCTACTAATCTGCTCCAGATTATAGATGTCCCAGTAGCAGATCATGCATACATTGAAGGGAGGGATTACACACAGGTGTTTTTGTCAGTAAGAAGCAGGGCTCCAGATAATTTTTCAACATCAGGAGTACGTACTCCTTATTTTTTCAATACAGGAGTACTTGAAAACCTAAAAGAGTACATTAGAGTACTGAATGGAATTTAATGGAGTACCAGTAATCTTGTGTTTCGTTTCATATATGCACCACAATATTGCTACTCTTGTGTAAACAGGTCAATAAACAATAAAACAATACTTTTTTCAGATAAATACGTCTGTAAATGATTCTTAGACCGTACATCATTGTTGTGATGCGCATCTGCTACGTATTCTAAATTATTTCCTACCGTATCGTGCACGTTTTATATCCGTACATACGCCGATGCGGCCCTTATCTAGAGCCCTGAAGAATGCAAATAATTTCATTATTCTAATCAGAACTTTTGATTCTAAAGGTAAACGAAAGGTCATACTCAACACACTTTGACTGTATTCACAATGACAAAAGGATACACAAAGAACCAGGCCATGAAGAAGATGCCTATCCCCAGCAGGACAATAGTAAGATGGGGAAACACAGCCGGGTTGATGGGGCTGACATAGCGGCTCATAGACTCCAGGGAGGCAGACTGAAACAAAGCCAGACATGGTAAATAGCACGACACAATTCACATTCCTATAGACATAAGTCATGAACCGCCTCAAGTGAATTTAGCCGAGAATATGACAACCTGCATCCATGTTAAAACAAAACAAGAACAGTGAAAGTTTGTTGTTTACGCCGCACTGAGCATGAGTAAAAGAAATAGCATCCAAACAAGCAATATGCATGCATAACAATAGCAATACGGACTGCCAGGGATCAAGTTAAACATGTTCATATTCTTGTAACATTGAATGTCATCTGCTGACTGCTAAATACCGTTTTTCTAATTTGGCAGTAAGGGACAATGGCATATCAAAATTACATCATCCCCAGAAGTGGAAGGTTCAACAGATGCAGAGCTCCAGATAAGATTTAGCTCATGTGGGTACTGTACCCATTGTATTTTTTTGGAGTGGGTATTATGAATGTTGATTGGATGTTTTTACCCACTGCTAAATCGCCAATTTCAGACCTCACCTAAGTTGCTTGTGCCGAAGTGTACAAATGTTCTGGTTATGTCATACCTAATCAAAACTGGTTAATAATGGAAATGATTATGAAAATGTACAACAAATGCAATCGATGTCTTTTCATTACGCGTGCAAAAAATGAGCAGGAAACTTTTGTGTATCCAGAGCTCCAGATAAGATTTAGCTCAAGTGGGTACTGTACCCACTGTACTGTATTTCATCCGTTACCCACTGCTTTCAAAAATGTCACTATTTCAGTCATTTTATCTAAGTGGTATGTTCTGCCTTATAGAATAATTTTCCTAAGTAATAGCAATTGATGTATTAAATATAAATTTTTTGTTTTAAACTTGAAATCTAACATTTTAAATCAATTGGTACATAACAATTATTTTTCAATGCATAATTGGAAATTTTCTATGGATATTTTACCGGATCAGGGCCTCAAGATGTGACAAAATCTCAACCACATGGTATAGCATTGACACTGCCTTCAAAGTCTGAAATGTTTCAATAAATACCCACTTTTCTCTCACAAATTGAAAGCGAAGTGATATCACTAAATTGTGAGCACTTTCATTGGTTGTCTATCTTCTGGTATATACCATGTATACAACTGGGAATGCCTGGTAATGGTGGAATAAGTACTTCCTCCAGTTAAAAAGTTTATTTCTAATGCTCTTCCAGTATAATTACTAGGGCACATCAAGGCCTGATGATGGGGTCACAATATTCAAACAATATTCAAAGGTCTTGTAAATGGTTGCTGACTTCATGTTCAAGCTCACAATTTCTGTGATGAACCTCTATGAAATATAATGTGTGAGAGTTATTAGCGGGGGCCTAGTTTATCGATTTTCTGCCATACAGAGCTAGGGGCCTGATGTTAATAACACTGTAGGCGTTGGAACAAACTCAAACACCGCATTGAGGATGTGTATACGTGGATAAATAAATTCACATAAGCAGGATAAGCAAGTAAAATAAACCGCTTCACACGAAATAAAGTCGATTAGAAAATGGACACATCAATTCAATTGTTCATCGTACTAACAAAAATCCATTTTTGCAGGAAACATTCTGATAACTGAATATTCCTTTTAGTTACAACTTATCATGAACAACTTGTGTGAAGATGAACATCGACGATGATGATCATACGTTTAGGATATCATACAGCTAGAATATTAGAATATTTTGCAAAGTTTACATCTTTGCAACTGCTCATGTATATGTGTGCAGTAGCCAATTTTGTGTTCAAATGAAGTATTCTTTAAATATTTTAATCAAATAGATCTATCGCAATGTTTATGTTTAACCGGAAGAAGGGTACCGGCTAGTGATACGTGGCACATCTTCTTCCAATAACACATAAAACGCCCCAAATTAGAACAATACTGAATGCATACGATAAGTACAATAACGTTTTATGCAGGGCAATAGTTGTCAGTTGAAATAAAGATCACGCAGAGCTTGATTACTATGGATTCGGAACATACATCTCCTGCCCGTACTCACCATTTTGACGATTAACCCGGAAGTACGTGTCTCGACCGCACGCATGCGCTTTTAATTCTGGACTATTCCAATATGATGTAAACATTATTTGTAGGGGTGTACGGCAGGACCTGATTCTAAAACATTTAACGACACAATAATGTTTCGTTATGGGAAAACGTAATACATTAGAATCATATAAAAATCAATAATGCAAATAAAGCCATATTCATAAAATATTGGGCCAGTCCAATTCCTACCTGAGGGGCGTTAGCCCGTAGGTGTCCCACAGAAAGTGATTGAACTGAATGAAGTGATATATCACTCTTGTCATGAACACTATTGGAGAAAGATCAGCGCGAGTGTCTCCTAAACCGTTGTCCCTGGCGAACACTCAAGTGTCAACAAGTCTACTGTAAGATGGCAGTTGCCTGGATTGGGGAACTTTGACTACATGATGTTGACAACTTATAGTGAAACAAGTGCCTGAAATCTAAACCTTCTTTTGTGAGGGTTTGATTTTAGGATTTCGGGAGGCAATGTCAGTACTTAGTTCTCTAGCAAAGGGCTACGGGTCGTGGAATGGGGACATTGATCTGACCCTTGCAAAAGAAAATACGGTAAGTCTTGTATGGATTTTTTCCTTTCTTTATTGGCATTAATGTCATTCATTCAATGTTCCTATACCCTATGTTACGAATTTATTTCAGTTACCTTTTGCATTTAGAATTAATTTATATAATATTTCCAGGAATAAAAGTAATTAAGAGAAAAGGTTTACTGAGGTTTGTTTTTTATACAGAATGTTGAACAAACGTGTAATTATTTTTAAAAGCATTTTTTTATATAGTGAGTGAGTGAGTGAGTTTAGTTTGACGCAGCATTTTGCAAAATTCCGGGGAAGGGGGGGACACCAGATATGGGCTTCACACATTTTATTTATAGTAATGAGATATGACAAAATAGCTTTTGTGATATATGTTTTTATTTAATAGCATGGGCGTTAATTTCTGTGACATGTTTAAAGATCACATATCATTTACATCTAAAGGTAGTTAATTTGACAAACTACTTAACTGAACGAATACATTACCTGTCAGATATATGCATCATTTTCTGAAATTTCTTGTACAAAACTGGAATAAAACATTTATCACATTCCTATTTATATGATCACTCATTTATACTAGGGCTGTGCAATATACACGGTTTACCAGTATTTACCGGTTCAGACATGAAATGATACAGACTGCGATACGCTGATCGAAAACCGGTATTTTGACATGGATTCGGAAAACTTTGTAACACTCGGAAATCTTCAGATATTTCCGTTTTTCACACAGACATAGGTGTGGTGATGATGATGATGATGATGATGATGATGATGATGATTGATGATGATGGTTGATGATGATGGTTGATGATGATGGTTGATGATGATGGTTGATGATGATGGTGATGATTGTTGTGATAAATGGTGATGTTTGTGGCAATGGTGTGGTGATGATGGTGATGAAGATGTTGATGATTGTGGCAATTGTGGTAATGGTGGTGGTGAAAATCACATTTAAGTGGATTGTTAAGTTCAATTTGAAGTTGTGTTCTTAATTTTTGTCCAAGGGCTTCTCAAAGTTTTGGATCTGAATGTTTTAAATATTTACTCATTAATGACCAGTGATCTCTGATATGTCCTGACCAGGTCAAGTTGCTGTCTAAAATCTCAGGGCTTTTGTTTTGATAGTGGAGAAACTAGTTCAAACTAGTAACCACTGTGTTGATGTTGAATAGTTCTTTTCCTTGTTTCATTTGCACCAAATGTTATTTACATTTTTATTTTGTAATGATTAAAAGTTTTTATTAAAGCTTAATCAAGCATAGTGATTTTGTTGTGTTTTTGCTTTATAAATCAAGCATTAACTCGATTATAAGTAGTTTCTTGTTAAAAAAGAATTCTTGCAATACACTGCAATACATATCTCAATATATGCTTTCGCATCACAATATCACAATATGAAAATTCTCTGCAATGCCCACCTCTAATTATTATTGCATTTAGAAGTCATTGATTGAAATGTATTGATTGATACCGTAATAGTAAATAAAACTTACATCAGTAGCTGTACACACTAGTTTATTAAATCCATGGTGTAATTCTTTCTGCATCAACCTTTGTTTGGGGAACACAGCCTGTTGACACATATACTATCATTTGAGAAAGGAACTATGTGTATATTTTGTATGCTGGTGTGAGGAGAGCAGATTAAAATTTAAAAAATATTTTTCTGTATTATTCTACTTTCACATTTTTGAAAAATTATAATAATAATAATTATGGACAGGCACTTGCAAGAATTTGTGTGCTTTTTGGGCATAGTCTCTTCAGTGATAATGGCAATAAATGTAAATGTCTGTCAGTGTGTCTTTATAATGATCTTCCTTTTTTACGGTTGTTTTCAGAATGTCTTCCCCCAAACAGCACAATCGACTCGACCACATCGTCATGGCATCACTGTTTCTCCTCGAGGACCGAGCTCTGTTCCTACCACAGCGAACTATGGAATCAGATTTCAAAACTCTGATGGGAAACTGGACCTTCCCAAAACCTTTCTGACTCGGAAAGGGGCACTGTTGCTGTTCACAGCTCCGGATGATACGGAAAATACAAATGTTCCAAGTCAGAAGTTTCGCAGAAAAAAGAAAGGGAAACAGCTGATTGACCTGAGTTTGAAACTTGGAACTCTAGACAGGCTATGCAAGTCTGTGCTTCAGTATGGAGGCGAGGTCAGTTTTCTTAATCAATATTTCAGTTTTACTCTATATTATTTTTAAAAAAAGTTATATTCATTTCTATTTCTTTTGACTCTTTTTCTGATATTTTTTTTATTTCACGTTTGTTTTCATATTTGTTTATGTTTAACACCAATTGTAATTTTAGTGTTCATTCACCCGAAAACTATAGGTACTTGATCATCTGTAGTAGTGTCTTTGTGGTCAGAGCATTGACCCTCAGGTACACATGTTGTCATAGAGGGCGACTAACGAGATAGGGTGGTGAGACTCGCTGACTTGGTTGACACATGTCATTGGTTCCCAATTGCGTAGATCGATGCTCATGCTGTTGATCACTGGATTGTCTGGTTCAGATTCGATTATTTACAGACCGCTATATAGCTGTAATATTGCTGAACAAACCAAACCAAAATGTACGGTCAGTGCAAGGGAACCAGGAGTGTCACCAAAACTTGCTCAACCTGAGAATAATGAAAAATTTAAGTCGGAGCTGGTCCGAAGATACTATCCCATGTGAATCAACCCACTTTAGATCAGGTGGTTAGGTGGATCAAGTGGTTAGTTGACTTTGCCGATGTCATTGTTCTGAGATGACAGATCGTTGCTCGTTATTTCAGTCACTGCATATGGTTTGCCTGATCCAGACTCCATTATGTACATATATTAGGGCTGCGCAATATAACCGGTTTACCGGTATATACCGGTTCAGACATGAAAACGATACGTATTGCGATACGCTGATTGAAAACCGGTATTTTGACATGCATTCGAAAAGACTTCGGAAATCTTCGGATATTTCCGTTTTATAAATTGTTCCTTTCCTTTTTTTATTTGTGCCAAATATTATTTACATTTTTATTTTGTCATTAAAATTTGTTATTAAAGCTTAATCAAGCATGGTGACATGTGTTTTTGCTTTATAAATCAAGCATTAACTCGATTATAAGTAGTTTTTTGTTAAAAAAGAACTTCTTGCAATGTATTGCAATACATATCGCAATATAAGCTTTCGCATCGCAATATATTGCAATATGAAACTTCTCTGCAATACCCAGCCCTAAAATATATGCCACCATAATACAGCAGAAAACAGACACGCTAACATAACCTGAGAGCCATTATATTCACGCATCAATTGATTATCTTCTCATCAGAAACAATGTGTATTATATATAACTGATAATTGTTTAATTTGTAACCTAGTTTATTGCTGGTCACTGAAAATAAATGTGTATTATGATAAGGCTGGCCCTAAAATGGAAGATGTTATCATTCTGATATGGAAAAAGAGACAACTCTAGCTGAGTTGACTTGTAAACTGGCTATGTCAAGATTTTAATGTTTGTTCTCTACAGGAATATGACAGAGAGAATTCCAGTGTATCAGATCCTCGCAATAAAACATTCTTGAAGTTCGTGCATCAGACTCCTGAACCAGAAGATGTTGAGTTTGATGCTCATTCTCAGCCAGGAGCGGATCTGGATTTCTATCTCCGTGATCTAAAGTCTAGGTCCAGGTAACAGTTCTTATACACTTCTGTTTCATTGTCTAATGATGGCGCATATGTGTCGTCAATGTGACGTGATGTGGATGTTCTTGGATTATCTTTGTCTAGGTCGTCACAGAAGACTTTGTGTTAGTGCAGTTGTGGTGGTGTCTATGATCAACAGTGTCAACTATTTGCTTCCTCCATTCTTTTTCAGCCTTGCAGAAATTTACATAGGCAGAAATGATTAATGTTCTGTTTCATAGTCCCCGCCGTGATGTTGCTGGAATATTGCTAAAAGCGGCGTAAAACCAACTCAGTCAGTCAGTCAGTCAGTCTGTTTCATAGATATTCTGAGTGAATATGCCCAGTGTTCACGAATCGTGTTTCAAAGGAACAGGACATTGGGTCCTGTAAGTTTCAGACGTCTGTCTGACCCATTGAAAATTCACAGGACCCATAGAATAAAATTAAACACACATTTCAGATTTAGCATTTCTTATAATTGGCACTGAAATTATAAACAAACATAAGATTTATAAACAGCAAACAGGTGCCACATGTCCCATATAATAACTTCAGTCAAAGTCATTGTGAAATATACAGTCAGACACTGGGGCCGGCGGGTTGTAGACTTCTATCGGACCGTTGGCAAATCTGCCGGATTTGTCAGAGGGTCAGACGCTATTCGTGAACACTGTATGCCAAATCACAGGACACAGAATGAACAATGTTTCCATGATCCATATGAGCATCTTTTCCTGAGAAAATAAATCATGCCAAAAATATAGAAACAAAATTACTAAACCAAGAAGTCTGCTCCCATGCAAACACATCATTAAAGTAACTTTTTAATTGTAAAAAATGCATGTTAGATTAATCTGTTGAACCAAAATTTAAATGGTTCGGCCTTTAAACAATTACTGAAGATTTATTCAGTGTGTGAAATTTATGCTGGTCCTGTGGTCCCTGGCTAGTAAAAATTTTTACAAACCTGGAGAGGTTATGAATTCTTTGAAGAAAAGTCCTCCTTGGGGTACATATAAGCATTAAAATGTCCATTTTAAAAGCCTACGACAGTTGTAACAATATTTCAATAAAATATTTTACCAAACAAAAAACTCGTTATGTGTGGGTGAGACCACCCTACAGGGCCCCGTAGAGGGCCCCCTACAGCCAAGAGCAGGTAACTCTGGCTGTGTACCTCGTGACTTCACTTTTCATGCTGAACGTGTCAGACAGGATGAGGGAGGTGGGCTTGGTTACCCAAGGAGGACTTTTCTTCAAAGAATTCATAACCTCCAGGTTTGTAAAAATTCTTTTCAGAAGAAGTCCTCCTTGGGGTACATATAGCCTAACATACCCCCTAGTTCAGTCGAAGGCACAGCCGGCCGCCGACAGAGAGAAAGTACACTCACCTAGTCACCTGACCGCTGATGTCAATCAGGCGGGGCGGCGCAAGGCGGGGAAAAGGAGCCTAGCCGATAGGCTATTGGTGGAATTTATAAAGGCGGACGCCAAGTCCCACCCCCAACCATCAAAATGGGAGGGAAAGTATGGGGAAGAGTCCAATATATATCCCTCAGCAACCCAAACCAGCGGGCGTGGTGCAGGATGAACACAGTGACTGTAGCGGTGATAATCGCTACATACAGTAAAACCACCACCAATGTGATACCACCACCGATAAAAATTGAGGAATTTATTAACACCTACACCATGAGAAAAGCAAACGGCGTGATTTCTAAGGCTCATTCGGCTAGAGAATCACCACACTGCCCACTGGTGAGAACTGTCTGGCCAAACCGAGCACGCCCCGTGAGTGTTTGTCCAGCTGATAGTGGCGGATGAACGTGCACTCGGTCGGCTCCAGATAGCCGCTGAGCAGATCTCTTCAATGGGCAGTGCCATGGCGTATGCTTTGATGTCGCCACTGCCCTAATAGAATGAGCCTTAAACCCTGAGGGATGGTTAATCCTTTGTAAGAGTAACTCGAACAAATGGCAGAGACAAGCCACCTAGATATGGTTCAGTCTGCTTGTTCGCCGGAAGACCAGCCTTGCCACCGCCATAACAACAGAACAGCTGCTTATCTTTCCTGAGAGCAGCCGTTCGCTTGATATAAGCCTTGAGAGTCTTACGGACATCTAAGACGCGAGCACTGCGCCGAGAGAGGTAACCGGACGATGGAGGCTGAGGAAAGCTGGCAGTTCGATAGGAGGCCGTTATATGAAAGGTTTCATGCACTTAGGACGGTAGGAGTCTGGCAACCGAATACTAACTCTGTCTTTGTGAAAGACAGTCAGAGCAGGATCCGCTGACATCGCATGGATATCACCTACCCGCTTCTGCCAGACGCGTACCGCCACAAGAAAGGCAGCCTTCCAACTTAACAGCTGGAGGAAAGAGACGACAGATCGTGAAAGAGAGGACCGACATCCAATCAAGAACGATTGACAAGTCCCACGGGGACTAATCCGCTGGGACAGTCGGACGGATTCTGTCCACGCTTCGCTAAAAAGCGCCAGACGAGGGGTGCTGCCCCAAGAGAGCACCATCGGCAGGGGATATGGAAGGCAGAGATTGTCAGGGAGTAGCCCCCGGATAGTAGACGCGCTAAACCGGGCTTCTAACGGTGACTGCAAGAACTCCAGTACTTCAATTACAGTTGAAGAAAAAGGGATCAAGAATCCCTCTGCCGACACCAGCGCTGCTACATAACAGGCCCCATCTATCCTCATACTGAACGCTTTGTCGAATCCCTCCGCTGCCAGCCAAATGTGTCTGCAACTGGTGCAGGAATTCCGCCAAGCGCGGAGGCTTATTCGGACAGAGGCCAGGCCACCCACTGAATCCTGGATTCGGGTGCGGCCCGTTCTGGGATAGTAAGTCCGGTCGAAAGGGTAATAGTACAGGAGGCTGAGCCAGAAACCTGAGTAGTACCGGAAACCAGCTTTGAGCCGACTCAAAGGGGTGCAAGGAGCACAAGAAGTCGAGCTGGTTGGGTGGCAAGCTGCAAGAGGACTTTGGGAATCAGGGGTAGTGGCGGAACGCCCACAGAACCCTGTCCATTCAATCGAGGCTGGAAAGCCGCTCTTTGGGCTGATGGCTCTCGGGATCCGGTATCCGAGAGCAAAACACCGAATCTGGTTCGTCCCCCAGATGCAAACAGATCCACCTGGAACTACCCGAACAACTGGGAGATAGCCCCGAATATCCCCCGATGGAGCATCCACTTTCGTGTGGGGCCAGGATCACGACGAGAGAGTGTGCATCTGCTCGAACGTTGTCCGCCCTGGAGATAAACAGGCATTACCCGTATGTCGAACTGGTCGCACCAGAGCAGAAACTGCCATGCCTCCTGCAGAAGAGACGGGAAACCGGCAGACCGCCTGCTTCAGGATGTAGGTCATTGCCGCCTGGTTGTCCATCTCGAGACGGACCACACGGCCTTGAACCTGCTCCCGAAGTCGTTTGAACACCAACCTGACTGCTCTCACTTCTAGCACATTGATGTGCAGTTGGCCTCGCTCTGTGACCACAGGCCTGAGACCGACAGCTCTGTTAGCAGCCCTTCACCCTGTGAGGGAAGGCCCGGTCTGAATTGAGAGATCTGGCGATGGGATGTCCAAAGGGAGCCCCTTGGATAAATTCCCTGCCAGTGTCCACCACCGTAAATGAGGAATTAGCCACCCTGGAGTGTGGAGAATCAACTCGTAACCCTGGGTGTGGACTCCACATTCGAGCTAGAGCCTGCTGAATGGGTCGTGCATCCTCAACCGCCTTCGCAAACGATGTCCACCGCTGTCAGCCTATGTTGCCTAACAACTGGAGCCAAGTCCGAGCTGAGGCCCTGGGAACTCGAGAAATTGTAACACAACTCTTCTGGACTTTGGTGGCGCCGTCCGAGACAGGGAGACTATCCCCTCGTCTGTCTCGAACCTCGCCCCAAGAACACCAGATCCTGGGTGGGAACCAGTTCTGATTTCTTGAGGTTGATAATCCAGCCCAACTTCTGCGGTGAAATACTCATCACAGCAAGTGTCGCAACTCTACGACTCAAAGTGAGTGGCAAGCGCATGCTAAGGAGCCAATCGCTCTAGGTGCGGGTGACAGCACCTGCCCTGTGACCTGGCTACCTGAGCTGGAATTAGCATGAGTTTGGTGAACACCCTTGGCTGTGGAAATGCCGGCGGGGAGTACCCGAAACTGATAGCACCTCCGTCGAAGGAAAACCTTAGGTATTTCGAACTCGGGTGCATAGGGACATGGAAGTCTATCAGCGTCTTTGAGGTCGATTGACGTGAGCCAATCTCCCTTCTCCACAGACTAAATCACCCGAACGCCAGTGTTTCCATCTTGAATGACGGTACCTCTAACATGTCGTTCAGACCTTTGAGGGGTTTAGAATAGGTCTGAACCCTCCGTCCTTTTGGTGACAAGGAAATAAGCTGAGTAAAAACCCAACATTTCTTGTCCCACAGGAACCATCTCTATGGCTGCCTTGGTCCAGCAAACGACTGGACCTCGCATCGAGCACTTCCGCCTTCTCTAGGGCAGCCCGGCACTGGAGTGCAACGGATCCCCGAGAAGGGGGTGGGTCTCGCTTCCACTGTGCAGCGAAGGCCTTCCCTGAGTGTGGACAGGACCCAGGGATTGGGCGTGACTTTTCCCATCATTCGATAGGAAGAGGGAAAAGAATCGACCACCCACAGGATATGTGGCAGGAGACATTGAATACCGGACTTTGGCAGTACTCTGACTGCTTGGTCTGGTACCAACAAGGGCTCCGAGGAATTATAGCTGGAAGCCGGGCTGACTTCCCTTCCTCTGAAAAGGCTGGTGGCGCCGGTGTTGCTGCCCTTGCCCTGCCTCTGTTCCCCACCCCTCAGCGACTGCAAGGGCTGAGCCCATTTAACAGATTCCTCGCCGCCGCAGAAGGATATCTGCGGAGGACAACCGGGGGCGGCGAAGGCGCGGTGAGGCTGTTCCAGCAAGGGCTTAGGAGTCCTTGAAGGTTGAGACAGCCTCCTCTCGCCTCCCGGACTACTGTAGCTGCCCGGAACAGGGTGGAACCCATCCGGAATGGCAGCCAGCAGAGAAACCTGTTATGCGGCAGGCGAATACCACCACGGAAAGCCACAGGCGACGGAGGCCCATCACACGCCCGACATCATTTGGCAAGCCCGGCGACCTGATAGAATCGCGTACCAGATGTGACTGTACCCTCCGTTAATTGCTTAGCCAAGGTGGAGAGGGAGACGAATCTTCCACCCCCACCCACATCCAGTAGTTGCCTCTGCAACACCGGTGATGTAGGCGAATGGATCGTCACTTTCTTGAGGCATTGAACGCATTGGCGGTATTGCTCTTCAAAGGATCGAGATAGGCGGATTTAAGCTGCCAGCGTTGCTGAACGTGAGCGGAAGCCGGCGACCTTTGCTTGGCTGGAAGCCATAGAATTACCTCGACGAACCCCCAGAGGCGGCGGATGCGTAAACACACAATCGTCCAACCACTGGGGGGATTGTAGAGGCAAGCCTTCCCCCATGAGGTACCGGACGGGTCAAGTTCTGGCAAATCGAACCTGGACCTGGTACCACAGAGGAGGGGGTTGATTACTTCGACAAGACTGAGGGTAATATACGCGAGCCTTGTGTCCCCACCTTGGTGGGAGCAAAAGCCTCCCTGGGGGAGGCTTAAACTCTAATGAGGGTCGGTAGTGCGCCAGTACTGACCACTACCTGGGGCAGGACAGAAGCAATACGGCCCCTGTACCTGCCCCAGGGACGCACCGAAATAAACCAAAGGCGCATCTTTAACTCCTCCCCACCTCATCCTCCTCCATAGCCTCCTCTCATCGATCCTCAATGAGTGAGGTCTCTGTTTCCAGAGAGAGCTCTGAGGGATCATCCGGAGGGGTCTACAGAGGAGGGACAAAGGCTTCCGAGCAGAGCCGGGTTGCCCGACACACCACTCCAAGACTCGGACTGAGTCGCGGGTGCGTCGATGAGGAAGAGCCCGTGCTGGGATTCCTCAATGGTAGACAAAATGATCCAGACACCGAATGGCCCGGCCAAGCCGGGCGCTATGGCGGCTGGGGACCAATTGCTAAGTGCAACTACAGGATTCGCCAAACTACTAACTACTGGACCAGACCCGAGCCAAGGCTCGGGCCGGTAGTAGTTACTACAGCCCGGAGGGTGGCCAGCAACCGAGACGAAACTCGAGCCGACGCTTACTCCCTCACAGAAACCCCCACACCAGAGCCTAAGCTGAGGTTGGGGAGCACTGCTCATACATAGACCCGATTACACACCCGCACCTGGTCGTGGACACCAATCTCCTGTCGGAGGCCAGCCATCGCGTCAGCCACGAGGTGTGGACCGAATCCATCTGCTTCTGCAATATATCAGAAAGTAAATCAATTGTTAGCTGGTTAGAAACAGGGACGGGAGGGGAAGGTGCCTGTGATGTTGAGGGGATGGCGGCAGGTGAAGGAGCCGGAGGCCCGTGCTTCAGCCCGCTTAGGGAGCATCCCCGAAAGAGAGGAAGCCGAAGCCTTTTTCTTTGTTTTTATCTTTGTCTTTGGCTGCCTCTGACCCTAAATGTCCCCCGCCCTGAAGTAAGGGCGATCGTAGAACATGTAATCAGCACGCCTGGACTTGATAGTGCAGGGAGAAAGCCTGACACATAGAACAACTTTGTTGCGTCATGGGCTTCCTCCGCTAAACAACGTAAGCAAACCAGGTGGCGATCCTGAGGCGACAAACTGCCGCTACAGGTGACACACCCCTTGGGCTGCAAAAAACAGAACCACGCTATGATAATAGCAAGGACTGTACGATATACATAATATAATATGCACACAACAAAACAGAACAAAATACAACGCCTCAAGGCGATATTTAACTGCTACAGCAAAGCTATGATTACTTGTAAAGCCATAATAGGCGGCTGCAATTATGCGCATACATAGGTGACAAAGAGCAACATGTGTGCAAAAACTTACCTAAAAGCCTGAAAAAGAGGAATTTAGGCAAGTATAATCTACAAAATGAAATATCAGCCCTTTCACAACCCGACTACAAGGCTTTTTCTAAAGCCAGGAGAAGGAAAGCAAACGGAACCCCGCGGTCCGCCATCTTGCCTGCCACGTGGCTGGAGACAGCGAACACGCCGGTAAAGTTACAACAAATCATGAATGAAAAAGTCATACAAAAGATTCCAGCTAAGCTCGAAGCTTAAAAAAGGAACCATACATACAGGATTTGACTCTATCTCACTCATCCTTATTCAGTATCTTGGACCATGCAAAGCGACCTACGGCCGGCGACAGC